>NW_025961798.1:0-51236 GCF_023159225.1 Perognathus longimembris pacificus | reverse complement strand
TCCTGGTATGGTTACTGTACTGGTAACTCCCCAAAAGAATCTGGATTGTGGTGAGGGAAACAGAGAAAAAAGCTCATTTAGGACCTGCACTTACGAAGGGGGTAGGCAGCTGTATATCAGGGAGTAAACCTTCTGAGAATAAAAACAGCTGGAGCTTGTTAAGGTAATAACACATGGGAAAGGATAATGTACTGGGAACTCCTCAGAAGAATCTAATTTGTGGTGAGGAGAGAGAGATAAAAGCTCATTTAGGAACTACATGAACATGCTGCATAGGTAGCTGTTTATCAGTAAATATCTCCACTGAGATTAAGAAAATCAGTAGCGTAATAAATTAAGTACTTCCTGGTATGGTTACTGTACTGGGAAATCCCTAAAAGAATCTGGATTGTGGTGAGGAACAGAGAAAAAAGCTCATTTAGGACCTGCACTTACGAAGGGGGTAGGCAGCTGTATATCAGGGAGTAAACGTTCTGAGAATAAAAACAGCAGGAGCTTGTTAAGGTAATTACACAGGGGAAAGGATAATGTACTGGGAACTCCTCAGAAGAATCTGATTTTTGGTGAGGGGAGAGAGATAAAAGCTCATTTAGGAACGAAATGAACATGCTGCGTAGGTAGCTGTTTATCAGTAAATATCTCCACTGAGATTAAGAAAAGCAGTAGCTTAATAAATTAAGTACTTCCTGGTATGGTTACTGTACTGGTAACTCCCCAAAAGAATCTGGATTGTGGTGAGGGAACAGAGAAAAAAGCTCATTTAGGACCAGCACTTACGAAGGGGGTAGGCAGCTGTATATCAGGGAGTAAACCTTCTGAGAATAAAAACAGCTGGAGCGTGTTAAGGTAATTACACAGGGAAAGGATAATGTGCTGGGAACTTCTCAGAAGTATCTGATTTGTGGTGAGGGGAGAGAGATAAAAGCTCATTTAGGAACGACGTGAACATGCTGCGTACGTAGCTGTTTATCAGTAAAAATCTCCACTGAGATTAAGAAAAGCAGTAGCTTAATAAATTAAGTACTTCCTGGTAAAAAAAAAATAAAAATAAATTAAGTTCTTCCTGGTATGGTTACTTTACTGGTAACTCCCCAAAAGAATCTGGATTGTGGTGAGGGAACAGAGAAAAAAGCTCATTAAGGACCTGCACTTACGAAGGGGGTAGGCAGCTGTATATCAGGGAGTAAACCTTCTGAGAATAAAAACAGCTGGAGTTTGTTAAGGTAATTACACAGGGGAAAGGATAATGTAATGGGAACTCCTCAGAAGAATCTGACTTGTGGTGAGGGGAGAGAGATAAAAGCTCATTTAGGAACGACATGAACATGCTGCGTACGTAGCTGTTTATCAGTAAATATCTCCACTGAGATTAAGAAAAGCAGTAACTTAATAAATTAAGTACTTCCTGGTAAAAAAAAATAAAAATAAATTAATTACTTCCTGGTATGCTTACTTTACTGGTAACTCCACAAAAGAATCTGGATTGTGGTGAGGGAACAGAGAAAAAAGCTCATTAAGGACCTGCACTTACGAAGGGGGTAGGCAGCTGTATATCAGGGAGTAAACCTTCTGAGAATAAAAACAGCTGGAGCTTGTTAAGGTAATTACACAGGGGAAAGGATAATGTACTGGGAACTCCTCAGAAAAATCTGATTTGTGGTGAGGGGAGAGAGATAAAAGCTCATTTAGGAACGACATGAACATGCTGCGTTGGTAGCTGTTTATCAGTAAATATCTCCACTGAGATTAAGAAAAGCAGTAGCTTAATAAATTAAGTACTTCCTGGTATGGTTACTGTACTGGTAACTCCCCAAAAGAATCTGGATTGTGGTGAGGGAACAGAGAAAAAAGCTCATTTAGGACCTGCACTTACGAAGGGGGTAGGCAGCTGTATATCAGGGAGTAAACCTTCTGAGAATAAAACAGCTGGAGCTTGTTAAGGTAATAACACATGGGAAAGGATAAAGTACTGGGAACTCCTCAGAAGAATCTAATTTGTGGTGAGGAGAGAGAGATAAAAGCTCATTTAGGAACTACATGAACATGCTGCATAGGTAGCTGTTTTTCAGTAAATATCTCCACTGAGATTAAGAAAATCAGTAGCGTAATAAATTAAGTACTTCCTGGTATGGTTACTGTACTGGGAAATCCCTAAAAGAATCTGGATTGTGGTGAGGGAACAGAGAAAAAAGCTCATTTAGGACCTGCACTTACGAAGGGGGTAGGCAGCTGTATATCAGGGAGTAAACGTTCTGAGAATAAAAACAGCAGGAGCTTGTTAAGGTAATTACACAGGGGAAAGGATAATGTACTGGGAACTCCTCAGAAGAATCTGATTTTTGGTGAGGGGAGAGAGATAAAAGCTCATTTAGGAACGAAATGAACATGCTGCGTAGGTAGCTGTTTATCAGTAAATATCTCCACTGAGATTAAGAAAAGCAGTAGCTTAATAAATTAAGTACTTCCTGGTATGGTTACTGTACTGGTAACTCCCCACAAGAATCTGGATTGTGGTGAGGGAACAGAGAAAAAAGCTCATTTAGGACCAGCACTTACGAAGGGGGTAGGCAGCTGTATATCAGGGAGTAAACCTTCTGAGAATAAAAACAGCTGGAGCGTGTTAAGGTAATTACACAGGGGAAAGGATAATGTGCTGGGAACTTCTCAGAAGTATCTGATTTGTGGTGAGGGGAGAGAGATAAAAGCTCATTTAGGAACGACGTGAACATGCTGCGTACGTAGCTGTTTATCAGTAAAAATCTCCACTGAGATTAAGAAAAGCAGTAGCTTAATAAATTAAGTACTTCCTGGTAAAAAAAAAATAAAAATAAATTAAGTTCTTCCTGGTATGGTTACTTTACTGGTAACTCCCCAAAAGAATCTGGATTGTGGTGAGGGAACAGAGAAAAAAGCTCATTAAGGACCTGCACTTACGAAGGGGTAGGCAGCTGTATATCAGGGAGTAAACCTTCTGAGAATAAAAACAGCTGGAGCTTGTTAAGGTAATTACACAGGGGAAAGGATAATGTAATGGGAACTCCTCAGAAGAATCTGACTTGTGGTGAGGGGAGAGAGATAAAAGCTCATTTAGGAACGACATGAACATGCTGCGTACGTAGCTGTTTATCAGTAAATATCTCCACTGAGATTAAGAAAAGCAGTAACTTAATAAATTAAGTACTTCCTGGTAAAAAAAAATAAAAATAAATTAATTACTTCCTGGTATGCTTACTTTACTGGTAACTCCGCAAAAGAATCTGGATTGTGGTGAG
The DNA here is from genome assembly GCF_023159225.1 of Perognathus longimembris pacificus. Taxonomy (NCBI): domain Eukaryota; kingdom Metazoa; phylum Chordata; class Mammalia; order Rodentia; family Heteromyidae; genus Perognathus; species Perognathus longimembris. Next base: position 47,964 of record NW_025961798.1, on the reverse strand, counting down.
GGAACAGAGAAAAAAGCTCATTAAGGACCTGCACTTACGAAGGGGGTAGGCAGCTGTATATCAGGGAGTAAACCTTCTGAGAATAAAAACAGCTGGAGCTTGTTAAGGTAATTACACAGGGGAAAGGATAATGTACTGGGAACTCCTCAGAAAAATCTGATTTGTGGTGAGGGGAGAGAGATAAAAGCTCATTTAGGAACGACATGAACATGCTGCGTACGTAGCTGTATATCAGTAAATATCTCCACTGAGATTAAGAAAAGCAGCAGCTTAATAAATTAAGGACTTCCTGTTATGGTTACTGTACTGGTAACTCCCCAAAAGAATCTGGATTGTGGTGAGGGAACAGAGAAAAAGCTCATTTAAGACCTGCACGTACGAAGGGGGTAGGCAGCTGTATATCAGGGAGTAAACCTTCTGAGAATAAAAACAGCTGGAGCTTGTTAAGGTAATTACACAGGGGAAAGGATAATGTACTGGGAACTCCTCAGAAGAATCTGATTTGTGGTGAGGGGGAGAGAGATAAATGCTCATTTAAGAACGAAATGAACATGCTGCCTAGGTAGCTGTTTATCAGTAAATATCTCCACTGAGATTAAGAAAAGCAGTAGCTTAATAAATTAAGTACTTCCTGGTATGGTTACTGTACTGGTAACTCCCCAAAAGAATCTGGATTGTGGTGAGGGACCAGAGAAAAAGCTCATTTAGGACCTGCACTTACGAAGGGGGTAGGCAGCTGTATATCAGGGAGTAAACCTTCTGAGAATAAAAACAGCTGGAGCTTGTTAAGGTAATAACACAGGGGGGAAGGATTATGTACTGGGAACTCCACAGAAGAATCTGATTTGTCGTGAGGGGAGAGAGATAAAAGCTCATTTAGGAACAACATGAACATGCTGCGTAGGTAGCTGTTTATCAGTAAATATCTCCACTGAGATTAAGAAAAGCAGTAGCTTAATAAAGTAAGTACTTCCTTGTATGGATACTGTACTGGTAACTCCCAAAAAGAATCTTGATTGTGGTGAGGGGAGAGAGATAAAGCTCATTTAGGAACGACATGGACATGCTGCGTAGGTAGCTGTTTATCAGTAAATATCTCCACTGAGATTAAGAAAAGCAGTAGCTTAATAAATTAAGTACTTCCTGGTAAGGTTACTGTACTGGTAACTCCCCAAAAGAATCTGGATTGTGGTGAGGGAACAGAGAAAAAATCTCATTTAGGACCTGCAACTTACGAAGGGGGTAGGCAGCTGTATATCAGGGAGTAAACCTTCTGAGAATAAAAACAGCTGGAGCTTGTTAAGGTAATTACACAGGGGAAAGGATAATGTACTGGGAACTCCTCAGGAGAATCTGATTTGTGGTGAGGGCGGAGAGATAAAAGCTCATTTAGGAACGACATGAACATGCTGCGTAGGTAGCTGTTTATCAGTAAATATCTCCACTGAGATTAAGAAAAGCAGGACCTTAATAAATTAAGTACTTCCTGGTATGGTTACTGTACTGGTAAGTCCCCAAAAGAATCTGGAATGTGGTGAGGGGAACAGAGAAAAAAGCTCATTTAGTACCTGCACTTACGAAGGGGGTAGGCAGCTGTATAGCAGGGAGTAAACCTTCTGAGAATAAAAACAGCTGAGATTGTTAAGGTAATTACATAGGGGAAAGGATAAAGTACTGGGAACTCCTCAGAAGAATCTGATTTGTGGTGAGGGGTGAGAGATAAAAGCTCATTTAGGAACGACATGAACATGCTGCGTAGGTAGCTGTTTATTAGTAAATATCTCCACTGAGACTAAGAAAATCAGTAGCTTAATAAATTAAGTACTTACAGGTATGGTTACTGTACTGGTAACTCCCCAAAAGAATCTGGATTGTGGTGAGGGGAGAGAGATAAAAGCTCATTTAGGAACGACATGAACATGCTGCAAACGTAGCAGTTTATCAGTAAATATCTCCACTGAGATTAAGAAAAGCAGTAGCTTAATAAATTAAGTACTTCCTGGTATGGATACTGTCTGGTAACTCCCCAAAAGAATCTGGATTGTGGTGAGGGGACAGAGATAAAAGCTCATTTAGGAACGACATGAACATGCTGCATACCTAGCTGTTTATCAGTAAATATCTCCACTGAGATTAAGAAAAGCAGTAGCGCAATAAATTAAGTACTTCCTGGTATGGTTACTGTACTGGTAACTCCCAAAAGAATCTGGATTTTGGTGAGGGAACAGTGAAAAAAGCTCATTTAGGACCTGCACTTATAAAGGGGGTAGGTAGCTGTATATCAGGGAGTAAACCTTCTGAGAATAAAAACAGCTGGAGCTTGTTAAGGTAATTACACAGGGGAAAGGATAATGTACTGGGAACTCCTCAGAAGAATCTGATTTGTGGTGAGAGGAGAGAGATAAAAGCTCATTTAGGAACGACATGAACATGCTGCGTAGGTAGCTGTATATCAGTAAATATCTCCACTGAGATTAAGAAAAGCAGTAGCTTAATAAATTAAGTACTTCCTGGTATGGTTACTGTACTGGTAACACCCCAAAAGAATCTGGATTGCGGTGAGGGAACAGAGAAAAAAGCTCATTAGACCTGCACTTACGAAGGGGGTAGGCAGCTGTATATCAGGGAGTAAACCTTCTGAGAATAAAAACAGCTGGAGCTTGTTAAGGTAATTACACAGGGAAAGGATAATGTACTGGGAACTCCTCTGAAGAATCTGACTTGTGGTGAGGGGAGAGAGATAAAAGCTCATTTAGGAACGACATGAACATGCTGCATACGTACCTGTTTATCAGTAAATATCTCCACTGAGATTAAGAAAAGCATTAGCATAATAAATTAAGTACTTCCTGGTATGGATACAGTACTGGTAACTCCCCAAAAGAATCTGGATTGTGGTGAGGGAACAGAGAAAAAAGCTCATTTAGGACCTGCACTTACGAAGGGGGTAGGCAGCTGTATATCAGGGAGTAAACCTTCTGAGAATAAAAACTGCTGGAGCTTGTTAAGGTAATTACACAGGGGAAAGGATAATGTACTGGGAACTCCACAGAAGAATCTGATTTGTCGTGAGGGGAGAGAGATAAAAGCTCATTTAGGAACGACATTAACATGCTTTGTAGGTAGCTGTTTATCAGTAAATATCTCCACTGAGATTAAGAAAAGCAGTAGCTTAATAAATTAAGTACTTCCTGGTATGGTTACTGTACTGGTAACTCCCCAAAAGAATCTGGATTGTGGTGAGGGAACAGAGAAAAAAGCTCATTTAGGACCTGCACTTGCGCAGGGGGTAGGCAGCTGTATATCAGGGAGTAAGCCTTCTGAGAATAAAAACAGCTGGAGCTTGTTAAGGTAATTACACAGGGGAAAGGATAGTGTACTGGGAACTCCTCAGAAGAATCTGATTTGTGGTGAGGGGAGAGAGATAAAAGCTCATTTAGGAACGACATGAACATGCTGCGTCGGTAGCTGTTTATCAGTAAATATCTCCACTGAGATTAAGAAAAGCAGAAGCTTAATAAATTAAGTACTTCCTGGTATGGTTACTGTACTGGTAACTCCCCAAAAGAATCTGGATTATGGTGAGGGAACAGAGAAAATAGCTCATTTAGGACCTGCACTTACGAAAGGGGTAGGCAGCTGTATATCAGGGAGTAAACCTTCTGAGAATAAAAACAGCTGGAGCTTGTTAAGGTAATTACACAGGGGAAAGGATAATGTACTGGGAACTCCTCAGAAGAATCTGATTTGTGGTGAGGGGAGAGAGATAAAAGCTCATTTAGGAACGACATGAACATGCTGCGTAGGTAGCTGTTTATCAGTAAATATCTCCACTGAGATTAAGAGAAGCAGTACCTTAATAAATTAAGTACTTCCTGGTATGGTTAGTGTACTGGTAACTGCCCAAAAGAAACTGGATTATGGTGAGGGAACAGAGAAAACAGCTTATTTAGGACCTGCACTTACGAAGGGGGTAGGCAGCTGTATAGCAGGGAGTAAACCTTCTGAGAATAAAAACAGCTGGAGCTTGTTAAGGTAATTACACAGGGGAAAGGATAAAGTACTGGGAACTCCTGAGAAGAATCTGATTTGTGGTGAGGGGAGAGAGATAAAAGCTCATTTAGGAACGACATGAACATGCTGCATAGGTAGCTGTTTATCAGTACATATCTCCACTGAGATTAAGAAAAGCAGTAGCTTAATAAATTAAGTACTTCCTGGTATGGTTACTGTACTGGTAACTCCCCAAAAGAATCTGGATTGTGGTGAGGGGAGAGAGATAAAAGCTCATTTAGGAACGACATGAACATGCTGTATACGTAGCTGTTTATCAGTAAATATCTCCACTGGGATTAAGAAAAGCAGTAGCTTAATATATTAAGTACTTCCTGGTATGGTTACTGTACTGGTAACTCCCAAAAAGAATCTGGATTGTGGTGAGGGCAGAGAGATAAAAGCTCATTTAGGAACGACATGAACATGCTGCATACGTAGCTGTTTATCAGTAAATATCTCCACTGAGATTAAGAAAAGCAGTAGCTTAATAAATTAAGTACTTCCTGGTATGGATACTGTACTGGTAACTCCCCAAAAGAATCTGGATTGTGGTGAGGGGAGAGAGATAAAAGCTCATTTAGGAACGACATGAACATGCTGCGTACGTAGCTGTTTATCAGTAAATATCTTCACTGAGATTAAGAAAAGCAGTAGCTTAATAAATTAAGTACTTCCTGGTATGTTTACTGTACTGGAAACTCCCCAAGAGAATCTGGATTTTGGTGAGGGAACAGAGAAAAAAGCTCATTTAGGACCTGCACTTACGAAGGGGGTAGGCAGCTGTATATCAGGGAGTAAACCTTCTGAGAATAAAAACAGCTGGAGCTTGTTAAGGTAATTACACAGGGGAAAGGATAATGTACTGGGAACTACTCAGAAGAATCTGATTTGTGGTGAGGGGAGAGTGATAAAAGCTCATTTAAGAACGACTTGAACATGCTGCGTAGGTAGCTGTTCATCAGTAAATATCTCCACTGAGATTAAGAAAAGCAGTAGCTTAATAAATTAAGTACTTCCTGGTATGGTTAATGTACTGGTAACTCCCCAAAAGAATCTGGATTGTGGTGAGGGAACAGAGAAAAAATCTCATTTAGGACCTTCACATACGAAGGGGGTAGGCAGCTGTATATCAGGGAGTAAACCTTCTGAGAATAAAAACAGCTGGAGCTTGTTAAGGTAATTACACAGGGGAAAGGATAATGTACTGGGAACTCCTCAGAAGAATCTGATTTGTGGTGAGGGGAGAGAGATAAAAGCTCATTTAGGAACGACATGAACATGCTGCGTAGGTAGCTGTTTATCAGTAAATATCTCCACTGAGATTAAGAAAAGCAGTAGCTTAATAAATTAAGTACTTCCTGGTATGGATACTGTACTGGTAACTCCCCAAAAGAATCTGGATTGTGGTGAGGGGAGATAGATAAAAGCTCATTTAGGAACGACATGAACATGCTGCGTAGGTAGTTGTTTATCAGTAAATATCTCCACTGAGATTAAGAAAAGCAGTAGCTTAATAAATTAAGTACTTCCTGGTATGGTTACTGTACTGGTAACTCCCAAAAAGAATCTGGATTGTGGTGAGTGTTCAGAGAAAAAAGCTCATTTAGGACCTGCACTTACGAAGGGGGTAGGCAGCTGTATATCAGGGAGTAAACCTTCTGAGAATAAAAACAGCTGGAGCTTGTTAAGGTAATTACACAGGGGAAAGGATAATGTACTGGGAACTCCTCAGAAGAATCTGATTTGTGGTGAGGGGAGAGAGATAAAAGCTCATTTAGGAACGACATGAACATGCTGCGTAGGTAGCTGTTTATCAGTAAATATCTCCACTGAGATTAAGAAAAGCAGTAGCTTAATAAATTAAGTACTTCCTGGTATGGATACTGTACTGGTAACTCCCCAAAAGAATCTGGATTGTGGTGAGGGGAGATAGATAAAAGCTCATTTAGGAACGACATGAACATGCTGCGTAGGTAGCTGTTTATCAGTAAATATCTCCACTGAGATTAAGAAAAGCAGTAGCTTAATAAATTAAGTACTTCCTGGTATGGTTACTGTACTGGTAACTCCCCAAAACAATCTGGATTGTGTTGAGTGAACAGAGAAAAAATCTCATTTAGGACCTGCACTTACGAAGGGGTTAGGCAGCTGTATATCAGGGAGTAAACCTTCTGAGAATAAAAACAGCTGGAACTTGTTAAGGTAATTACACAGGGGAAAGGATAATGTACTGGGAACTCCTAAGAAGAATCTGATTTGTGGAGAGGAGAGAGAGATAAAAGCTCATTTAGGAACGACATGAACATGCTGCATAGGGTGCAGTTTATCAGTAAATATCTCCACTGAGATTCAGAAAAGCAGTAGCTTAATAAATTAAGTACTTCCTGGTATGGTAACTGTAGTGGTAACTCCCCAAATGGATCTGGATTGTGGTGAGGCAACAGAGAAAAAATCTCATTTAGGACCTGCACTTACGAAGGGGTTAGGCAGCTGTATATCAGGGAGTATCCTTTCTTAGAATAAAAACAGCTGGAGCTTGTTAAGGTAATTACACAGGGGAAAGGATAATGTACTGGGAACTCCTCAGAAGAATCTGATTTGTGGTGATGGGAGAGAGATAAAAGCTCATTTAGGACGGACATGAACATGCTGCGTAGGTAGCTGTTTATCAGTAAATATCTCCACTGAGATTAAGAAAAGCAGTAGCTTAATAAATTAAGTACTTCCTGGTATGGTTACTGTACTGGTAACTCCCCAAAAGAATTTGGATTGTGGTGAGGGAACAGAGAAATAAGCCCATTTAGCACCTGCACTTACGAAGGGGTTAGGCAGCTGTATATCAGGGAGTAACCCTTTTGAGAATAAAAACAGCTGGAGCTTGTTAAGGTAATTACACAGGGGAAAGGATAATGTACTGGGAACTCCTCAGAAGAATCTGATTTGTGGTGAGGGGTGAGAGATAAAAGCTCATTTAGGGACGACATGGAAATGCTGCATAGGTAGCTGTTTATCAGTAAATATCTCCACTGAGATTAAGAAAAGCAGTAGCTTAATAAATTAAGTACTTCCTTGTATCGTTACTCTACTGGTAACTCCCCAAAAGATTTTGGATTGTGGTGAGGGAACAGAGAAATAAGCCCATTTAGGACCTGCACTTACGAAGGGGGTAGGCAGCTGTATATCAGGAGTATCCCTTCTGAGAATAAAAACAGCTGGAGCTTGTTAAGGTAATTACACAGGGGAAAGGATAATGTACTGGGAACTCCTCAGAAGAATCTGATTTGTGGTGAGGGGAGAGAGATAAAAGCTCATTTAGGAACGAAATGAACATGCTGCATAGGTAGCTGTTTATCAGTAAATATCTCCACTGAGATTAGGAAAAGCAGTAGCTTAATAAATTAAGTACTTCCTGGTATGGTTACTGTACTGGTAACTCCCCAAAAGAATATGGATTGTTGTGAGGGAACAGAGAAAAAAGCTCATTTAGGACCTGCACTTAAGAAGGGGTTAGGCAGCTGTATATCAGGGAGTATCCCTTCTGAGAATAAAAACAGCTGGAGCTTGTTAAGGTAATTACACAGGGGAAAGGATAATGTACTGGGAACTCCTCAGAAGAACCTGATTTGTGGTGAGAGGAGAGAGATAAAAGCTCATTTAGGAACGACATGAACATGCTGCGTAGGTAGCTGTTTATCAGTAAATATCTCCACTGAGATAAACAACAGCAGTTGCTTAAGGAATTAAGTACTTCCTGGTATGGTTACTGTACTGGTAACTCTCCAAAAGAATGTGGATTGTGGTGAGTGAACAGAGAAAAAATCTCATTTAGGACCTGCACTTACGAAGGGTTTAGGCAGCTGTATATCAGGGAGTAAACCTTCTGAGAATAAAAACAGCTGGAACTTGTTAAGGTAATTACACAGGGGAAAGGATAATGTACTGGGAACTCCTAAGAAGAATCTGATTTGTGGAGAGGGGAGAGAGATAAAAGCTCATTTAGGAACGACATGAACATGCTGCGTAGGTAGCTGTTTATCAGTAAATATCTCCACTGAGATAAACAATAGCAGTTGCTTAATAAATTAAGTACTTGCTGGTATGGTTACTGTACTGGTAACTCCCCAAAAGAATCTGGATTGTGTTGAGTGAACAGAGAAAAAATCTCATTAAGACCTGTACTTACGAAGGGGGTAGGCAGCTGTATATCAGGGAGTAAACCTTCTGAGAATAAAAACAGCTGGAGCTTGTTAAGGTAATTACACAGGGGAAAGGATAATGTACTGGGAACTCCTAAGAAGAATCTGATTTGTGGAGAAGGGAGAGAGATAAAAGCTCATTTAGGAACGACATGAACATGCTGCGTATGTAGCAGTTTATCAGTAAATATCTCCACTGAGATTAAGAAAAGCAGTAGCTTAATAAATCAAGTACTTCCTGGTATGGTAACTGTGGTGGTAACTCCCCAAAGGATCTGGATTGTGGTGAGGGAACAGAGAAAAAAGCTCATTTAGGACATGCACTTACGAAGGGGGTAGGCAGCTGTATATCAGGGAGTAAACCTTCTGAGAATAAAAACAGCTGGAGCTTGTTAAGGTAATTACACAGGGTAAAGGACAATGTACTGGGAACTCCTCAGAAGAATCTGATTTGTGTTGAGGGGAGAGAGATAAAAGCTCATTTATGAACGACATGAAAATGCTGCAGATGTAGCTGTTTATCAGTAAATATCTCCACTGAGATTAAGAAAAGCAGTAGCTTAATAAATTAAGTACTTCCTGGTATGGTTACTGTACTGGTAACTCCCCAAAACAATCTGGATTGTGTTGAGTGAACAGAGAAAAAATCTCAATTAATACCTGCACTTACGAAGGGGTTAGGCAGCTGTATATCAGGGAGTAAACCTTCTGAGAATAAAAACAGCTGGAACTTGTTAAGGTAATTACACAGGGGAAAGGATAATGTACTGGGAACTCCTAAGAAGAATCTGATTTGTGGAGAGGAGAGAGAGAAAAAAGCTCATTTAGGAACGACATGAACATGCTGCGTAGGGTGCAGTTTATCAGTAAATATCTCCACTGAGATTCAGAAAAGCAGTAGCTTAATAAATTAAGTACTTCCTGGTATGGTAACTGTAGTGGTAACTCCCCAAATGGATCTGGATTGTGGTGAGGCAACAGAGAAAAAATCTCATTTAGGACCTGCACTTACGAAGGGGTTAGGCAGCTGTATATCAGGGAGTATCCTTTCTTAGAATAAAAACAGCTGGAGCTTGTTAAGGTAATTACACAGGGGAAAGGATAATGTACTGGGAACTCCTCAGAAGAATCTGATTTGTGGTGAGGGGAGAGAGATAATAGCTCATTTAGGAACGACATGAAAATTCTGCATAGGTAGGTGTTTATCAGTAAATATCTCCACTGAGATTAAGAAAAGAAGTAGCTTAATAAATTAAGTACTTCCTGGTATGGTTACTGTATTAACTCCCCAAAAGAATCCGTATTGTGGTGAGGGAACAGAGAAAAAAGCTCATTTAGGACCTGCACTTACGAAGGGGGTAGGCAGCTGTATATCAGGGAGTAAACCTTCTGAGAATAAAAACAGCTGGAGCTTGTTAAGGTAATTACACAGGGGAAAGGATAATGTACTGGGAACTCCTCAGAAGAATCTGATTTGTGGTGAGGGGAGAGAGATAAAAGCTCATTTTGGAACGACATGACCATGCTGCGTAGTAGCTGTTTATCAGTAAATATCTCCACTGAGATTAAGAAAAGCAGTAGTATAATAAATTAAGTACTTCCTGGTAAGGGTACTGTACGGGTAACTCCCCAAAAGAATCTGGATTGTGGTGAGGGGAGAGAGATAAAGCTCATTTAGGAACGACATGGACATGCTGCGTAGGTAGCTGTTTATCAGTAAATATCTCCACTGAGATTAAGAAAAGCAGTAGCTTAATAAATTAAGTACTTCCTGGTAAGGTTACTGTACTGGTAACTCCCCAAAAGAATCTGGATTGTGGTGAGGGAACAGAGAAAAAATCTCATTTAGGACCTGCACTTACGAAGGGGGTAGGCAGCTGTATATCAGGGAGTAAACCTTCTGAGAATAAAAACAGCTGGAGCTTGTTAAGGTAATTACACAGGGGAAAGGATAATGTACTGGGAACTCCTCAGGAGAATCTGATTTGTGGTGAGGGCGGAGAGATAAAAGCTCATTTAGGAACGACATGAACATGCTGCGTAGGTAGCTGTTTATCAGTAAATATCTCCACTGAGATTAAGAAAAGCAGGACCTTAATAAATTAAGTACTTCCTGGTATGGTTACTGTACTGGTAAGTCCCCAAAAGAATCTGGAATGTGGTGAGGGAACAGAGAAAAAAGCTCATTTAGTACCTGCACTTACGAAGGGGGTAGGCAGCTGTATAGCAGGGAGTAAACCTTCTGAGAATAAAAACAGCTGGAGATTGTTAAGGTAATTACATAGGGGAAAGGATAAAGTACTGGGAACTCCTCAGAAGAATCTGATTTGTGGTGAGGGGTGAGAGATAAAAGCTCATTTAGGAACGACATGAACATGCTGCGTAGGTAGCTGTTTATTAGTAAATATCTCCACTGAGACTAAGAAAATCAGTAGCTTAATAAATTAAGTACTTACAGGTATGGTTACTGTACTGGTAACTCCCCAAAAGAATCTGGATTGTGGTGAGGGGAGAGAGATAAAAGCTCATTTAGGAACGACATGAACATGCTGCAAACGTAGCAGTTTATCAGTAAATATCTCCACTGAGATTAAGAAAAGCAGTAGCTTAATAAATTAAGTACTTCCTGGTATGGATACTGTACTGGTAACTCCCCAAAAGAATCTGGATTGTGGTGAGGGGACAGAGATAAAAGCTCATTTAGGAACGACATGAACATGCTGCATACCTAGCTGTTTATCAGTAAATATCTCCACTGAGATTAAGAAAAGCAGTAGCGCAATAAATTAAGTACTTCCTGGTATGGTTACTGTACTGGTAACTCCCCAAAAGAATCTGGATTTTGGTGAGGGAACAGTGAAAAAAGCTCATTTAGGACCTGCACTTATAAAGGGGGTAGGTAGCTGTATATCAGGGAGTAAACCTTCTGAGAATAAAAACAGCTGGAGCTTGTTAAGGTAATTACACAGGGGAAAGGATAATGTACTGGGAACTCCTCAGAAGAATCTGATTTGTGGTGAGAGGAGAGAGATAAAAGCTCATTTAGGAACGACATGAACATGCTGCGTAGGTAGCTGTATATCAGTAAATATCTCCACTGAGATTAAGAAAAGCAGTAGCTTAATAAATTAAGTACTTCCTGGTATGGTTACTGTACTGGTAACTCCCCAAAAGAATCTGGATTGCGGTGAGGGAACAGAGAAAAAAGCTCATTTAGACCTGCACTTACGAAGGGGGTAGGCAGCTGTATATCAGGGAGTAAACCTTCTGAGAATAAAAACAGCTGGAGCTTGTTAAGGTAATTACACAGGGGAAAGGATAATGTACTGGGAACTCCTCAGAAGAATCTGACTTGTGGTGAGGGGAGAGAGATAAAAGCTCATTTAGGAACGACATGAACATGCTGCATACGTACCTGTTTATCAGTAAATATCTCCACTGAGATTAAGAAAAGCATTAGCATAATAAATTAAGTACTTCCTGGTATGGATACAGTACTGGTAACTCCCCAAAAGAATCTGGATTGTGGTGAGGGAACAGAGAAAAAAGCTCATTTAGGACCTGCACTTACGAAGGGGGTAGGCAGCTGTATATCAGGGAGTAAACCTTCTGAGAATAAAAACTGCTGGAGCTTGTTAAGGTAATTACACAGGGGAAAGGATAATGTACTGGGAACTCCACAGAAGAATCTGATTTGTCGTGAGGGGAGAGAGATAAAAGCTCATTTAGGAACGACATTAACATGCTTTGTAGGTAGCTGTTTATCAGTAAATATATCCACTGAGATTAAGAAAAGCAGTAGCTTAATAAATTAAGTACTTCCTGGTATGGTTACTGTACTGGTAACTCCCCAAAAGAATCTGGATTGTGGTGAGGGAACAGAGAAAAAAGCTCATTTAGGACCTGCACTTGCGCAGGGGGTAGGCAGCTGTATATCAGGGAGTAAGCCTTCTGAGAATAAAAACAGCTGGAGCTTGTTAAGGTAATTACACAGGGGAAAGGATAGTGTACTGGGAACTCCTCAGAAGAATCTGATTTGTGGTGAGGGGAGAGAGATAAAAGCTCATTTAGGAACGACATGAACATGCTGCGTCGGTAGCTGTTTATCAGTAAATATCTCCACTGAGATTAAGAAAAGCAGAAGCTTAATAAATTAAGTACTTCCTGGTATGGTTACTGTACTGGTAACTCCCCAAAAGAATCTGGATTATGGTGAGGGAACAGAGAAAATAGCTCATTTAGGACCTGCACTTACGAAAGGGGTAGGCAGCTGTATATCAGGGAGTAAACCTTCTGAGAATAAAAACAGCTGGAGCTTGTTAAGGTAATTACACAGGGGAAAGGATAATGTACTGGGAACTCCTCAGAAGAATCTGATTTGTGGTGAGGGGAGAGAGATAAAAGCTCATTTAGGAACGACATGAACATGCTGCGTAGGTAGCTGTTTATCAGTAAATATCTCCACTGAGATTAAGAGAAGCAGTACCTTAATAAATTAAGTACTTCCTGGTATGGTTAGTGTACTGGTAACTGCCCAAAAGAAACTGGATTATGGTGAGGGAACAGAGAAAAAAGCTTATTTAGGACCTGCACTTACGAAGGGGGTAGGCAGCTGTATAGCAGGGAGTAAACCTTCTGAGAATAAAAACAGCTGGAGCTTGTTAAGGTAATTACACAGGGGAAAGGATAAAGTACTGGGAACTCCTGAGAAGAATCTGATTTGTGGTGAGGGGAGAGAGATAAAAGCTCATTTAGGAACGACATGAACATGCTGCATAGGTAGCTGTTTATCAGTACATATCTCCACTGAGATTAAGAAAAGCAGTAGCTTAATAAATTAAGTACTTCCTGGTATGGTTACTGTACTGGTAACTCCCCAAAAGAATCTGGATTGTGGTGAGGGGAGAGAGATAAAAGCTCATTTAGGAACGACATGAACATGCTGTATACGTAGCTGTTTATCAGTAAATATCTCCACTGGGATTAAGAAAAGCAGTAGCTTAATATATTAAGTACTTCCTGGTATGGTTACTGTACTGGTAACTCCCAAAAAGAATCTGGATTGTGGTGAGGGCAGAGAGATAAAAGCTCATTTAGGAACGACATGAACATGCTGCATACGTAGCTGTTTATCAGTAAATATCTCCACTGAGATTAAGAAAAGCAGTAGCTTAATAAATTAAGTACTTCCTGGTATGGATACTGTACTGGTAACTCCCCAAAAGAATCTGGATTGTGGTGAGGGGAGAGAGATAAAAGCTCATTTAGGAACGACATGAACATGCTGCGTACGTAGCTGTTTATCAGTAAATATCTTCACTGAGATTAAGAAAAGCAGTAGCTTAATAAATTAAGTACTTCCTGGTATGTTTACTGTACTGGAAACTCCCCAAGAGAATCTGGATTTTGGTGAGGGAACAGAGAAAAAAGCTCATTTAGGACCTGCACTTACGAAGGGGGTAGGCAGCTGTATATCAGGGAGTAAACCTTCTGAGAATAAAAACAGCTGGAGCTTGTTAAGGTAATTACACAGGGGAAAGGATAATGTACTGGGAACTACTCAGAAGAATCTGATTTGTGGTGAGGGGAGAGTGATAAAAGCTCATTTAAGAACGACTTGAACATGCTGCGTAGGTAGCTGTTCATCAGTAAATATCTCCACTGAGATTAAGAAAAGCAGTAGCTTAATAAATTAAGTACTTCCTGGTATGGTTAATGTACTGGTAACTCCCCAAAAGAATCTGGATTGTGGTGAGGGAACAGAGAAAAAATCTCATTTAGGACCTTCACATACGAAGGGGGTAGGCAGCTGTATATCAGGGAGTAAACCTTCTGAGAATAAAAACAGCTGGAGCTTGTTAAGGTAATTACACAGGGGAAAGGATAATGTACTGGGAACTCCTCAGAAGAATCTGATTTGTGGTGAGGGGAGAGAGATAAAAGCTCATTTAGGAACGACATGAACATGCTGCGTAGGTAGCTGTTTATCAGTAAATATCTCCACTGAGATTAAGAAAAGCAGTAGCTTAATAAATTAAGTACTTCCTGGTATGGATATTGTACTGGTAACTCCCCAAAAGAATCTGGATTGTGGTGAGGGGAGATAGATAAAAGCTCATTTAGGAACGACATGAACATGCTGCGTAGGTAGTTGTTTATCAGTAAATATCTCCACTGAGATTAAGAAAAGCAGTAGCTTAATAAATTAAGTACTTCCTGGTATGGTTACTGTACTGGTAACTCCCAAAAAGAATCTGGATTGTGGTGAGTGTTCAGAGAAAAAAGCTCATTTAGGACCTGCACTTACGAAGGGGGTAGGCAGCTGTATATCAGGGAGTAAACCTTCTGAGAAAAAAAACAGCTGGAGCTTGTTAAGGTAATTACACAGGGGAAAGGATAATGTACTGGGAACTCCTCAGAAGAATCTGATTTGTGGTGAGAGGAGAGAGATAAAAGCTCATTTAGGAACGACATGAACATGCTGCGTAGGTAGCTGTTTATCAGTAAATATCTCCACTGAGATTAAGAAAAGCAGTAGCTTAATAAATTAAGTACTTCCTGGTATGGTTACTGTACTGGTAACTCCCCAAAAGAATCTGGATTGTGGTGAGGGAACAGATAAAAAAGCTCATTTAGGACCTGCACTTACGAAGGGGGTAGCCAGCTGTATATCAGGGAGTAAACCTTCTGAGAATAAAAACAGCTGGAGCTTGTTAAGGTAATTACACAGGGGAAAGGATAATGTACTGGGAACTCCTCAGAAGAATCTGATTTGTGGTGAGGGGAGAGAGATAAAAGCTCATTTAGGAACGACATGAACATGCTGCGTAGGTAGCTGTTTATCAGTAAATATCTCCACTGAGATTAAGAAAAGCAGTAGCTTAATAAATTAAGTACTTCCTGGTATGGATACTGTACTGGTAACTCCCCAAAAGAATCTGGATTGTGGTGAGGGGAGATAGATAAAAGCTCATTTAGGAACGACATGAACATGCTGCGTAGGTAGCTGTTTATCAGTAAATATCTCCACTGAGATTAAGAAAAGCAGTAGCTTAATAAATTAAGTACTTCCTGGTATGGTTACTGTACTGGTAACTCCCCAAAACAATCTGGATTGTGTTGAGTGAACAGAGAAAAAATCTCATTTAGGACCTGCACTTACGAAGGGGTTAGGCAGCTGTATATCAGGGAGTAAACCTTCTGAGAATAAAAACAGCTGGAACTTGTTAAGGTAATTACACAGGGGAAAGGATAATGTACTGGGAACTCCTAAGAAGAATCTGATTTGTGGAGAGGAGAGAGAGATAAAAGCTCATTTAGGAACGACATGAACATGCTGCATAGGGTGCAGTTTATCAGTAAATATCTCCACTGAGATTCAGAAAAGCAGTAGCTTAATAAATTAAGTACTTCCTGGTATGGTAACTGTAGTGGTAACTCCCCAAATGGATCTGGATTGTGGTGAGGCAACAGAGAAAAAATCTCATTTAGGACCTGCACTTACGAAGGGGTTAGGCAGCTGTATATCAGGGAGTATCCTTTCTTAGAATAAAAACAGCTGGAGCTTGTTAAGGTAATTACACAGGGGAAAGGATAATGTACTGGGAACTCCTCAGAAGAATCTGATTTGTGGTGATGGGAGAGAGATAAAAGCTCATTTAGGACGGACATGAACATGCTGCGTAGGTAGCTGTTTATCAGTAAATATCTCCACTGAGATTAAGAAAAGCAGTAGCTTAATAAATTAAGTACTTCCTGGTATGGTTACTGTACTGGTAACTCCCCAAAAGAATTTGGATTGTGGTGAGGGAACAGAGAAATAAGCCCATTTAGCACCTGCACTTACGAAGGGGTTAGGCAGCTGTATATCAGGGAGTAACCCTTTTGAGAATAAAAACAGCTGGAGCTTGTTAAGGTAATTACACAGGGGAAAGGATAATGTACTGGGAACTCCTCAGAAGAATCTGATTTGTGGTGAGGGGTGAGAGATAAAAGCTCATTTAGGGACGACATGGAAATGCTGCATAGGTAGCTGTTTATCAGTAAATATCTCCACTGAGATTAAGAAAAGCAGTAGCTTAATAAATTAAGTACTTCCTTGTATCGTTACTCTACTGGTAACTCCCCAAAAGATTTTGGATTGTGGTGAGGGAACAGAGAAATAAGCCCATTTAGGACCTGCACTTACGAAGGGGGTAGGCAGCTGTATATCAGGGAGTATCCCTTCTGAGAATAAAAACAGCTGGAGCTTGTTAAGGTAATTACACAGGGGAAAGGATAATGTACTGGGAACTCCTCAGAAGAATCTGATTTGTGGTGAGGGGAGAGAGATAAAAGCTCATTTAGGAACGAAATGAACATGCTGCATAGGTAGCTGTTTATCAGTAAATATCTCCACTGAGATTAGGAAAAGCAGTAGCTTAATAAATTAAGTACTTCCTGGTATGGTTACTGTACTGGTAACTCCCCAAAAGAATATGGATTGTTGTGAGGGAACAGAGAAAAAAGCTCATTTAGGACCTGCACTTAAGAAGGGGTTAGGCAGCTGTATATCAGGGAGTATCCCTTCTGAGAATAAAAACAGCTGGAGCTTGTTAAGGTAATTACACAGGGGAAAGGATAATGTACTGGGAACTCCTCAGAAGAACCTGATTTGTGGTGAGAGGAGAGAGATAAAAGCTCATTTAGGAACGACATGAACATGCTGCGTAGGTAGCTGTTTATCAGTAAATATCTCCACTGAGATAAACAACAGCAGTTGCTTAAGGAATTAAGTACTTCCTGGTATGGTTACTGTACTGGTAACTCTCCAAAAGAATGTGGATTGTGGTGAGTGAACAGAGAAAAAATCTCATTTAGGACCTGCACTTACGAAGGGTTTAGGCAGCTGTATATCAGGGAGTAAACCTTCTGAGAATAAAAACAGCTGGAACTTGTTAAGGTAATTACACAGGGGAAAGGATAATGTACTGGGAACTCCTAAGAAGAATCTGATTTGTGGAGAGGGGAGAGAGATAAAAGCTCATTTAGGAACGACATGAACATGCTGCGTAGGTAGCTGTTTATCAGTAAATATCTCCACTGAGATAAACAATAGCAGTTGCTTAATAAATTAAGTACTTGCTGGTATGGTTACTGTACTGGTAACTCCCCAAAAGAATCTGGATTGTGTTGAGTGAACAGAGAAAAAATCTCATTAAGACCTGTACTTACGAAGGGGGTAGGCAGCTGTATATCAGGGAGTAAACCTTCTGAGAATAAAAACAGCTGGAGCTTGTTAAGGTAATTACACAGGGGAAAGGATAATGTACTGGGAACTCCTAAGAAGAATCTGATTTGTGGAGAAGGGAGAGAGATAAAAGCTCATTTAGGAACGACATGAACATGCTGCGTATGTAGCAGTTTATCAGTAAATATCTCCACTGAGATTAAGAAAAGCAGTAGCTTAATAAATCAAGTACTTCCTGGTATGGTAACTGTGGTGGTAACTCCCCAAAGGATCTGGATTGTGGTGAGGGAACAGAGAAAAAAGCTCATTTAGGACATGCACTTACGAAGGGGGTAGGCAGCTGTATATCAGGGAGTAAACCTTCTGAGAATAAAAACAGCTGGAGCTTGTTAAGGTAATTACACAGGGTAAAGGACAATGTACTGGGAACTCCTCAGAAGAATCTGATTTGTGTTGAGGGGAGAGAGATAAAAGCTCATTTATGAACGACATGAAAATGCTGCAGATGTAGCTGTTTATCAGTAAATATCTCCACTGAGATTAAGAAAAGCAGTAGCTTAATAAATTAAGTACTTCCTGGTATGGTTACTGTACTGGTAACTCCCCAAAACAATCTGGATTGTGTTGAGTGAACAGAGAAAAAATCTCAATTAATACCTGCACTTACGAAGGGGTTAGGCAGCTGTATATCAGGGAGTAAACCTTCTGAGAATAAAAACAGCTGGAACTTGTTAAGGTAATTACACAGGGGAAAGGATAATGTACTGGGAACTCCTAAGAAGAATCTGATTTGTGGAGAGGAGAGAGAGAAAAAAGCTCATTTAGGAACGACATGAACATGCTGCGTAGGGTGCAGTTTATCAGTAAATATCTCCACTGAGATTCAGAAAAGCAGTAGCTTAATAAATTAAGTACTTCCTGGTATGGTAACTGTAGTGGTAACTCCCCAAATGGATCTGGATTGTGGTGAGGCAACAGAGAAAAAATCTCATTTAGGACCTGCACTTACGAAGGGGTTAGGCAGCTGTATATCAGGGAGTATCCTTTCTTAGAATAAAAACAGCTGGAGCTTGTTAAGGTAATTACACAGGGGAAAGGATAATGTACTGGGAACTCCTCAGAAGAATCTGATTTGTGGTGAGGGGAGAGAGATAATAGCTCATTTAGGAACGACATGAAAATTCTGCATAGGTAGGTGTTTATCAGTAAATATCTCCACTGAGATTAAGAAAAGAAGTAGCTTAATAAATTAAGTACTTCCTGGTATGGTTACTGTATTAACTCCCCAAAAGAATCCGTATTGTGGTGAGGGAACAGAGAAAAAAGCTCATTTAGGACCTGCACTTACGAAGGGGGTAGGCAGCTGTATATCAGGGAGTAAACCTTCTGAGAATAAAAACAGCTGGAGCTTGTTAAGGTAATTACACAGGGGAAAGGATAATGTACTGGGAACTCCTCAGAAGAATCTGATTTGTGGTGAGGGGAGAGAGATAAAAGCTCATTTTGGAACGACATGACCATGCTGCGTAGTAGCTGTTTATCAGTAAATATCTCCACTGAGATTAAGAAAAGCAGTAGTATAATAAATTAAGTACTTCCTGGTAAGGGTACTGTACGGGTAACTCCCCAAAAGAATCTGGATTGTGGTGAGGGAACAGAGATAAATGCTCATTTAGGACCTGCATTTACGAAGAGGGTAGGCAGCTGTATATCAGGGAGTATCCTTTCAGAGAATAAAAACAGCTGGAGCTTCTTAAGGTAATTACACAAGGGAAAGGATAATGTACTTGGAACTCCTCAGAAAAATCTGATTTGTGGTGAGGGGAGAGAGATAAAAGCTCATTTAGGAACGACATGAACATGCTGCGTAGTAACTGTTTATCAGTAAATATCTCCACTGAGATTAAGAAAAGCAGTAGCTTAATAAATTAAGTACTTCCTGGTATGGTTACTGTACTGGTAACTCCCCATAATAATCCGGATTGTGGTGAGGAAACAGAGAATAAAGCTCATTTAGTACCTACACTTACGAAGGTGTAGGCAACTGTATATCAGGGAGTATCCCTTCTGAGAATAAAAACAGCTGGAGCTTGTTAAGGTAATTACACAGGGGAAAGGATAATGTACTGGGAACTCCTCAGAAGAATCTGATTTGTGGTGATGGGAGAGAAATAAAAGCTCATTTATCAACGACATGAAAATGCTGCGTAGGTAGCTGTTTATCAGTAAATATCTCCACTGAGATTAAGAAAAGCAGTAGCTTAATAAATTAAGTAATTCCTGGTATGGTTACTGTACTGGTAACTCCCCAAAAGAATCTGGACTGTGGTGAGGGAACAGAGAAAAAAGCTCATTTAGGACCTGCAGTTACGAAGGGGTTAGGCAGCTGTATATCAGGGAGTAAACCTTCTGAGAAGAAAAGCAGCTGGAGCTTGTTAAGGTAATTACACCGGGGAAAGGAAAATGTACTGCGAACTCCTCAGAAGAATCTCAGTTGTTGTGAGGGGAGAGAGATAAAAGCTCATTTAGGAACGACATGAAAATGCTGCGTATGTAGCTGTTTATCACTAAATATCTCCACTGAGATTAACGAAAGCAGTAGCTTAATAAATTAAGTACTTCCTGGGATGGTTACTGTACTGGTAACTCCCCAAAAGAATCTGGATTGTGGTGAGGGAACAGAGAAAAAAGCTCATTTAGGACCTGCACTTACGAAGGGCGTAGGCAGCTGTATATCAGGGAGTATCCCTTCTGAGAATAAAAACAGCTGGAGCTTGTTAAGGTAATTACACAGGGGAAAGTATAATGTACTGGGAACTCCTCAGAAGAATCTGATTTGTGGTGAGGGGAGAGAGATAAAAGCTCATTTAGGAACGACATGAACATGCTGCGTAGGTAGCTGTTTTTCAGTAAATATCTCCACTGAGATTAAGAAAAGCAGTAGCTTAATAAATTAAGTACTTCCTGGTATGGTTACTCTACTTGTAACTCCCCAAAAGAATCTGGATTGTGGTGAGGGAACAGAGGAAAAAGCTCATTTATGACCTGCACTTACGAAGGGGGTAGGCACCTGTATATCAGGGAGTAAACCTTCTGAGAATAAAAACAGCTGAAGATTGTTAAGTTAATTACACAGCGGAAAGGATAATGTACTGGGAACTCCACAGAAGAATCTGATTTGTGGTGAGGGGAGAGAGATAAAAGCTCATTTAGGAACGACATGAAAATGCTGCATAGGTAGCTGTTTATCAGTAAATATCTCCACTGAGATTAAGAAAAGCAGTAGCTTAATAAATTAAGTACTTCCTGGTATGGTTACTGTGCTGGTAACTCCCCAAAATAATCTGGATTGTGGTGAGGGAACAGAGAAAAAAGCTCATTTAGGACCTGCACTTACGAAGGGGGTAGGCAGCTGTATATCAGGGAGTATCCCTTCTGAGAATAAAAACAGCTGGAGTTTGTTAAGGTAATTACACAGGGGAAAGGATAATGTACTGGGAACTCCTCAGAAGAATCTGATTTGTGGTGAGGGGAGAGAGATAAAAGCTCATTTAGGAACGAAATGAACATGCTGCGTAGGTAGCTGTTTATCAGTAAATATCTCCACTGAGATTAAGAAAAGCAGTAGCTTAATAAATTACGTACTTCCTGGTATGGTTACTGTACTGGTGACTCCCCAAAAGAATCTGGATTGTGGTGAGGGAACAGAGAAATAAGCTCATTTAGGACCTGCACTTACGAAGGGGTTGGCAGCTGTATATCAGAAAGTATCCCTTCTGGGAATAAAAACAGCTGGAGCTATTTAAGGTAATTACACAGGGGAAAGGATAATGTACTGGGAACTCCTCAGAAGAATCTGATTTGTGGTGACGGGAGAGAGATAAAAGCTCATTTAGGAACGACATGAACACGCTGCGTAGGTAGCTGTTTATCAGTGATTATCTCCACTGAGATTCAGAAAAGCAGTACCTTAATAAATTAAGTATTTCCTGGTATGGTTACTGTACTGGTAACTCCCCAAAATAATCTGGATTGTGGTGAGGGAACAGAGAAAAAAGCTCATTTAGGACCTGCGCTTACGAAGGGGGTAGGCAGCTGTATATCAGGGAGTAAACCTTCTGAGAATAAAAACAGCTGGAACGTGTTAAGGTAATTACACAGGGGAAAGGTAATGTACTGGGAACTCCTCAGAAGAATCTGATTTGTGGTGAGGGGAGAGAGATAAAAGCTCATTTAGGAACGACATGAACATGCTGAGTAGGTAGCTGTTTATCAGTAAATATCTCCACTGAGATTAAGAAAAGCAGTAGCTTAATAAATTAAGTACTTCCTGGTATGGTTACTGTACTGGTAACTCCCCAAAAGATCTGGATTGTGGTGAGGGAACAGAGAAAAAAGCTCATTTAGGACCTGCACTTACGAAGGGGTTAGGCAGCTGTATATCAGGGAGTATCCCTTCTGAGAATAAAAACAGCTGGAGCTTGTTAAGGTAATTACACAGTTGAAAGGAAAATGTACCGGGAACTCCTTTGAAGAATCTGATTTGTGGTGAGGGGAGAGAGATAAAAGCTCATTTAGGAACGACATGAAAATGCTGCATAGGTAGCTATTTATCAGTAAATATCTCCACTGAGTTTAAGAAAAGCAGTAGCTTAATAAATTAAGTAATTCCTGGTATGGTTACTGTACTGGTAACTTCCCAAAAGAATCTGGATTGTGGTGAGGGAACAGAGAAAAAAGCTCATTTAGGACCTGCACTTACGAAGGGGGTAGGCAGCTGTATATCAGGGAGTATCCCTTCTGAGAATAAAAACAGCTGTAGCTTGTTAAGGTAATTACACAGGGGAAAGGATAATGTACTGGGAACTCCTCAGAAGAATCTGATTTGTGGTGAGGGAGAGAGATAAAAGCTCATGAAAATGCTGCATAGGTAGCTGTTTATCAGTAAACATCTCCACTGAGTTTAAGAAAAGCAGTAGCTTAATAAATTAAGTAATTCCTGGTATGGTTACTGTACTGGTAACTCCTCAAAAGAATCTGGATTGTGGTGAGGGGAGAGAGATAAAAGCTCATTTAGGAATGACATGAACATGCTGCGTATGTAGCTGTTTAATAGTAAACATCTCCACTGAGATTAAGAAAAGCAGTAGCTTAATAAATTAAGTACTTCCTGTTATGGTTACTGTACTGGTAACTCCCCAAAATAATCTGGATTGTGGTGAGGGAACAGAGAAAAAAGCTCATTTAGGACCTGCACTTACGAAGGGGGTAGGCAGCTGTATATCAGGGAGCATCCCTTCTGAGAATAAAAACAGCTGTAGCTTGTTAAGGTAATTACACAGGGGAAAGGATAATGTACTGGGAACTCCTCAGAAGAATCTGATTTGTGGTGAGGGAGAGAGATAAAAGCTCATGAAAATGCTGCATAGGTAGCTGTTTATCAGTAAACATCTCCACTGAGTTTAAGAAAAGCAGTAGCTTAATAAATTAAGTAATTCCTGGTATGGTTACTGTACTGGTAACTCCCCAAAAGAATCTGGATTGTGGTGAGGGGAGAGAGATAAAAGCTCATTTAGGAATGACATGAACATGCTGCGTATGTAGCTGTTTATCAGTAAACATCTCCACTGAGATTAAGAAAAGCAGTAGCTTAATAAATTAAGTACTTCCTGTTATGGTTACTGTACTGGTAACTCCCCAAAATAATCTGGATTGTGGTGAGGGAACAGAGAAAAAAGCTCATTTAGGACCTGCACTTACGAAGGGGGTAGGCACCTGTATATCAGGGAGTAAACCTTCTGAGAATAAAAACAGCTGGAGCTTGTTAAGGTAATTACACAGGGGAAAGGATAATGTACCGGGAACTCCATAGAAGAATCTGATTTGTGGTGAGGGGAGAGAGTAAAAGCTCATTTAGGAACAACATGAAAATGCTGCATATGTAGCTGTTTATCAGTAAATATCTCCACTGAGTTTAAGAAAAGCAGTAGCTTTATAAATTAAGTAATTCCTGGTATGGTTACTGTACTGGTAACTCCCCAAAAGAATCTGGATTGTGGTGAGGGAACAGAGAAAAAAGCTGATTTAGGACCTGCAATTACGAAGGGGGTAGGCAGCTGTATATCAGGGAGTAAACCTTCTGAGAATAAAAACAGCTGGAGCTTGTTAAGGTAATTACACAGGGGAAAGGATAATGTACTGGGAACTCCTCAGAAGAATCTGATTTTTGGTGAGGGAGAGAGATAAAAGCTCTTGAAAATGCTGCATAGGTAGCTGTTTATCAGTAAATAACTCCACTGAGTTTAAGAAAAGCAGTAGCTTAATAAATTAAGAAATTCCTGGTATGGTTACTGTACTGGTAACTCCCCAAAAGAATCTGGATTGTGGTGAGGGAACAGAGAAAAACGCTCATTTAGGACCTGCACTTACGAAGGGGGTAGGCAGCTGTATATCAATTAGTATCCCTTCTGAGAATAAAAACAGCTGGAGCTTGTTAAGGTAATTACACAGGGGAAAGGATAATGTACTGGGAACTCCTCAGAAGAATCTGATTTGTCGCGAGGGGAGAGAGATAAAAAATCATTTAGGAACGACATGAACATGCTGCGTAGGTAGCTGTTTATCAGTAAATATCTCCACTGAGATTAAGAAAAGCAGTAGCTTAATAAATTAAGTACTTCCTGGTATGGTTACTGTACTGGTAACTCCCCAAAAGAATCTGCATTGTGGTGAGGGAACAGAGAAAAAAGCTCATTTAGGACCTGCACTTACGAAGGGGGTAGGCAGCTGTATATCAGGGAGTATCCCTTCTGAGAATAAAAACAGCTGTAGCTTGTTAAGGTAATTACACAGGGGAAAGGATAATGTACTGGGAACTCCTCAGAAGAATCTGATTTGTGGTGAGGGAGAGAGATAAAAGCTCATGAAAATGCTGCATAGGTAGCTGTTTATCAGTAAACATATCCACTGAGTTTAAGAAAAGCAGTAGCTTAATAAATTAAGTAATTCCTCGTATGGTTACTGTTCTGGTAACTCCCCAAAAGAATCTGGATTGTGGTGAGGGGAGAGAGATAAAAGCTCATTTAGGAATGACATGAACATGCTGCGTAGGTAGCTGTTTATCAGTAAACAACTCCACTGGGATTAAGAAAAGCAGTAGCTTAATAAATTAAGTACTTCCTGTTATGGTTACTGTACTGGTGACTCCCCAAAAGAATCTGGATTGTGGTGAGGGAACAGAGAAAAAAGCTCATTTAGGACCTGCACTTACGAAGGGGGTAGGCAGCTGTATATCAGGGAGTAAACCTTCTGAGAATAAAAACAGCTGGAGCTTGTTAAGGTAATTACACAGGGGAAAGGGTAATGTACTGGGAACTCCTCAGAAGAATCTGATTTGTGGTGAGCGGAGAGAGATAAAAGCTCATTTAGGAACGACATGAACATGCTGGGTAGGTAGCTGTTTATCAGTAAATATCTCCACTGAGATTAAGAAAAGCAGTAGCTTAATAAATTAAGTACTTCCTGGTATGGTTACTGTACTGGTAACTCCCCAAAAGAATCTGGATTGTGGTGAGGGAACAGAGAAAAAAGCTCATTTAGGACCTGCCCTTACGAAGGGGGTAGGCAGCTGTATATCAGGGAGTAAACCTTCTAAGAATAAAAACAGCTGGAGCTTGTTAAGGTAAATACAAAGGTGAAAGGATAATGTACTGGGGACTCCTCAGAAGAATCTAATTTGTCGTGAGGGGAGAGAGATAAAAGCTCATTTAGGAACGACATGAACATGCTGCGTAGGTAGCTGTTTATCAGTAAATATCTCCACTGAGATTAAGAAAAACAGTAGGTTAATAAATTAAGTACTTCCAGGTATGGTTACTGTACTGGTAACTCCCCAAAAGAATCTGCATTGTGGTGAGGGAACAGAGAAAAAAGCTCATTTAAGACCTGCACTTACGAAGGGGGTAGGCAGCTGTATATCAGGGAGTATCCCTTCTGAGAATAAAAACAGCTGTAGCTTGTTAAGGTAATTACACAGGGGAAAGGATAATGTACTGGGAACTCCTCAGAAGCATCTGATTTGTGGTGAGGGAGAGAGATAAAAGCTCATGAAAATGCTGCATAGGTAGCTGTTTATCAGTAAACATCTCCACTGAGTTTAAGAAAAGCAGTAGCTTAATAAATTAAGTAATTCCTGGTATGGTTACTGTACTGGTAACTCCTCAAAAGAATCTGGATTGTGGTGAGGGGAGAGAGATAAAAGCTCATTTAGGAATGACATGAACATGCTGCGTATGTAGCTGTTTAATAGTAAACATCACCACTGAGATTAAGAAAAGCAGTAGCTTAATAAATTAAGTACTTCCTGTTATGGTTACTGTACTGGTAACTCCCCAAAATAATCTGGATTGTGGTGAGGGAACAGAGAAAAAAGCTCATTTAGGACCTGCACTTACGAAGGGGGTAGGCAGCTGTATATCAGGGAGTATCCCTTCTGAGAATAAAAACAGCTGTAGCTTGTTAAGGTAATTACACCGGGGAAAGGATAATGTACTGGGAACTCCTCAGAAGAATCTGATTTGTGGTGAGGGAGAGAGATAAAAGCTCATGAAAATGCTGCATAGGTAGCTGTTTATCAGTAAACATCTCCACTGAGTTTAAGAAAAGCAGTAGCTTAATAAATTAAGTAATTCCTGGTATGGTTACTGTACAGGTAACTCCCCAAAAGAATCTGGATTGTGGTGAGGGAACAGAGAAAAAAGCTGTTTTAGGACCTGCAATTACGAAGGGCTAGGCAGCTGTATATCAGGGAGTAAACCTTCTGAGAATAAAAACAGCTGGAGCTTGTTAAGGTAATTACACAGGGGAAAGGATAATGTACTGGGAACTCCTCAGAAGAATCTGATTTTGGTGAGGGAGAGAGATAAAAGCTCTTGAAAATGCTGCATAGGTAGCTGTTTATCAGTAAATAACTACACTGAGTTTAAGAAAAGCAGTAGCTTAATAAATTAAGTAATTCCTGGTATGGTTACTGTACTGGTAACTCCCCAAAAGAATCTGGATTGTGGTGAGGGAACAGAGAAAAACGCTCATTTAGGACCTGCACTTACGAAGGGGGTAGGCAGCTGTATATCAATTAGTATCCCTTCTGAGAATAAAAACAGCTGGAGCTTTTTAAGGTAATTACACAGGGGAAAGGATAATGTACTGGGAACTCCTCAGAAGAATCTGATTTGTCGCGAGGGGAGAGAGATAAAAAATCATTTAGGAACGACATGAACATGCTGCGTAGGTAGCTGTTTATCAGTAAATATCTCCACTGAGATTAAGAAAAGCAGTAGCTTAATAAATTAAGTACTTCCTGGTATGGTTACTGTACTGGTAACTCCCCAAAAGAATCTGCATTGTGGTGAGGGAACAGAGAAAAAAGCTCATTTAGGACCTGCACTTACGAAGGGGGTAGGCAGCTGTATATCAGGGAGTATCCCTTCTGAGAATAAAAACAGCTGTAGCTTGTTAAGGTAATTACACAGGGGAAAGGATAATGTACTGGGAACTCCTCAGAAGAATCTGATTTGTGGTGAGGGAGAGAGATAAAAGCTCATGAAAATGCTGCATAGGTAGCTGTTTATCAGTAAACATATGCACTGAGTTTAAGAAAAGCAGTAGCTTAATAAATTAAGTAATTCCTCGTATGGTTACTGCTCTGGTAACTCCCCAAAAGAATCTGGATTGTGGTGAGGGGAGAGAGATAAAAGCTCATTTAGGAATGACATGAAAATGCTGCGTAGGTAGCTGTTTATCAGTAAACAACTCCACTGGGATTAAGAAAAGCAGTAGCTTGGGGCTGGGGATATAGCCTAGTGGCAAGAGTGCCTGCCTCGGATACACGAGGCCCTAGGTTCGATTCCCCAGCACCACATATACAGAAAACGGCCAGAAGCAGCGCTGTGGCTCAAGTGGCAGAGTGCTAGCCTTGAGCGGGAAGAAGCCAGGGACAGTGCTCAGGCCCTGAGTCCAAGGCCCAGGACTGGCAAAAAAAAAAAAACAAAAACAAGAAAAGCAGTAGCTTAATAAATTAAGTACTTCCTGTTATGGTTACTGTACTGGTGACTCCCCAAAAGAATCTGGATTGTGGTGAGGGAACAGAGAAAAAAGCTCATTTAGGACCTGCACTTACGAAGGGGGTAGGCAGCTGTATATCAGGGAGTAAACCTTCTGAGAATAAAAACAGCTGGAGCTTGTTAAGGTAATTACACAGGGGAAAGGGTAATGTACTGGGAACTCCTCAGAAGAATCTGATTTGTGGTGAGGGGAGAGAGATAAAAGCTCATTTAGGAACGACATGAACATGCTGGGTAGGTAGCTGTTTATCAGTAAATATCTCCAATGAGATTAAGAAAAGCAGTAGCTTAATAAATTAAGTATTTCCTGGTATGGTTACTGTACTGGTAACTCCCGAAAAGAATCTGGATTGTGGTGAGGGAACAGAGAAAAAAGCTCATTTAGGACCTGCACTTACGAAGGGGGTAGGCAGCTGTATATCAGGGAGAAGACCTTCTAAGAATAAAAACAGCTGGAGGTTGTTAAGGTAATTACACAGGGGAAAGGATAATGTACTGGGAACTCCTCAGAAGAATCTGATTTGTCGTGAGGGGAGAGAGATAAAAGCTCATTTAGGAACGACATGAACATGCTGCGTAGGTAGCTGTTTATCAATAAATATCTCCACTGAGATTAAGAAAAGCAGTAGCTTAATAAATTAAGTACTTCCTGGTATGGTTACTGTACTGGTAACTCCCCAAAAGAATCTGGATTGTCTTGAGGGAACAGAGAAAAAAGCTCAATTATGACCTGCACTTACGAAGGGGGTAGGCAGCTGTATATCAGGGAGTAAACCTTCTGAGAATAAAAACAGCTGGAGCTTGTTAAGGTAATTACACAGGGGAAAGGATAATGTACTGGGAACTCCTCAGAACAATCTGATTTGTGGTGAGGGGAGAGAGATAAAAGCTCATTTAAGAACGACATGAACACGCTGCGTAGGTAGCTGTTTATCAGTGATTATCTCCACTGAGATTAAGAAAAGCAGTAGCTTAATAAATTAAGTACTTCCTTCTATGGTTACTGTACTGGTAACTCCCCAAAAGAATCTGGATTGTGGTGAGGGAACAGAGAAAAAAGCTCATTTAGGACCTGCACTTACGAAGGGGGGAGGCAGCTGTATATCAGGGAGTAAACCTTCTGAGAATAAAAACAGCTGGAGCTTGTTAAGGTAATTACACAGGGGAGAGGATAATGTACTGGGAACTCCTCAGAAGAATCTGATTTGTGGTGAGGGGAGAGAGATAAAAGCTCATTTCGGAACGACATGAAAATGCTGCATATGTAGCTGTTTATCAGTAAATATCTCCACTGACATTAAGAAAAGCAGTAGCTTAATAAATTAAGTAATTCCTGGTATGGTTACTGTACTGGTAACTCCCCAAAAGAATCTGGATTGTGGTGAGGGAACAGAGAAAAAAGCTCATTTAGGACCTGCACTTACGAAGGGGGTAGGCAGCTCTATATCAGGGAGTAAACCTTCTGAGAATAAAAACAGCTTTAGATTGTTAAGGAAATTACACAGGGGAAAGGATAATGTACCGGGAACTCCTTAGAAGAATCTGATTTGTGGTGAGGGGAGAGAGATAAAAGCTCATTTAGGAACGACATGAAAATGCTGCATATGTAGCTGTTTATCAGTAAATATCTCCACTGACATTAAGAAAACCAGTAGCTTAATAAATTAAGTAATTCCTGGTATGGTTACTGTACTGGTAACTCCCCAAAAGAATCTGGATTGTGGTGAGGGAACAGAGAAAAAAGGTGATTTAGTACCTGCAATTACGAAGGGGGTAGGCAGCTGTATATCAGGGAGTAAACCTTCTGAGAATAAAAACAGCTGGAGCTTGTTAAGGTAATTACACTGGGGAAAGGATAATGTACTGGGAACTCCTCAGAAGAATATGATTTGTGGTGAGGGAGAGAGATAAAAGCTCAAGAAAATGCTGCATAGGTAGCTGTTTATCAGTAAATATCTCCACTGAGTTTAAGAAAAGCAGTAGCTTAATAAATTAAGTAATTCCTGGTATGGTTACTGTACTGGTAACTCCCCAAAAGAATCTGGATTGTGGTGAGGGGAGAGAGATAAAAGCTCATTTAGGAATGACATGAACATGCTGCGTAGGTAGCTGTTTATCAGTAAATATCTCCACTGAGATTAAGAAAAGCAGTAGCTTAATAAATTAAGTACTTCCTGTTATGGTTACTGTACTGGTGACTCCCCAAAAGAATCTGGATTGTGGTGAGGGAACAGAGAAAAAAGCTCATTTAGGACCTGCACTTACGAAGGGGGTAGGCAGCTGTATATCAGGGAGTAAACCTTCTGAGAATAAAAACAGCTGGAGTTTGTTAAGGTAATTACACAGGGGAAAGGATAATGTACTGGGAACTCCTCAGAAGAATCTGATTTGTGGTGAGGGGAGAGAGATAAAAGCTCATTTAGGAACGACATGAACATCCTGGGTAGGTAGCTGTTTATCAGTAAATATCTCCACTGAGATTAAGAAAAGCAGTAGCTTAATAAATTAAGTACTTCCTGGTATGGTTACTGTACTGGTAACTCCCCAAAAGAATCTGGATTGTGGTGAGGTATCAGAGAAAAAAGCTCATTTAGGACCTGCACTTACGAAGGGGGTAGGCATCTGTATATCAGGGAGTAAACCTTCTAAGAATAAAAACAGCTGGAGCTTGTTAAGGTAATTACACAGGGGAAAGGATAATGTACTGGGAACTCCTCAGAAGAATCTGATTTGTCGTGAGGGGAGAGAGATAAAAGCTCATTTAGGAACGACATGAACATGCTGCGTAGGTAGCTGTTTATCAGTAAATTTCTCCACTGAGATTAAGAAACGCAGTAGCTTAATAAATTAAGTACTTCCTGGTATGGTTACTGTACTGGTAACTCCCCAAAAGAATCTGGATTGTGGTGAGGGAACAGAGAAAAAAGCTCATTTAGGAACCACATGAACATGCTGCATACGTAGCAGTTTATCAGTAAATATCTCCACTGAGATTAAGAAAAGCAGTAGCTTAATGAATTAAGTACTTCCTGGTATGGATACTGTACTGGTAACTCCCCAAAAGAATCTGGATTGTGGTGAGGGGAGAGAGATAAAAGATCATTTAGGAACGACATGAACATGCTGCGTAGGTAGCTGTTTATCAGTAAATATCTCCACTGAGATTAAGAAAAGCAGTAGCTTAATAAATTAAGTACTTCCAGGTATGGTTACTGTACTGGTAACTCCCCAAAAGAATCTGGATTGTGGTGAGGGAACAGAGAAAAAAGCTCATTTAGGACCTGCACTTACGAAGGGGGTAGGCAGCTGTATATCAGGGAGTAAACCTTCTGAGAATAAAAACAGCTGGAGCTTGTTAAGGTAATTAAACAGGGGAAAAGATTATGTACTGGTAACTCCTCAGAAGAATCTGATTTGTGGTGAGGGGAGAGAGATAAAAGCTCATTTAGGAACGACATGAACATGCTGCGTAGGTAGCTGTTTATCAGTAAATATCTCCACTGAGATTAAGAAAAGCAGTAGCTTAATAAATTAAGTACTTCCTGGTATGGTAACTGTACTGGTAACTCCCCAAAAGAATCTGGATTGTGGTGAGGGAACAGAGAAAAAAGCTCATTTAGGACCTAACTTACGAAAGGGGGTAGACAGTTGTATATCAGGGAGTAAACCTTCTGAGAATAAAAACAGCTGGAGCTTGTTAAGGTAATTACACAGGGGATAGGATAATGTACTGGAAACTCCTCAGAAGAATCTGATTTGTGGTGAGGGGAGAGAGATAAAAGCTCATTTAGGAACGACATTAACATGCTGCATAGGTAGCTGTTTATCAGTAAATATCTCCACTGAGATTAAGAAAAGCAGTAGCTTAATAAATTAAGTACTTCCTGGTATGGTTACTGTAGTGGTAACTCCCCAAAAGAATCTGGATTGTGGTGAGGGAACAGAGAAAAAAGCTCATTTAGGACCTGCACTTACGAAGGGGGTAGGCAGCTGTATATCAGGGAGTAAACCTTCTGAGAATAAAAACAGCTGGAGCTTGTTAAGGTAATTACACAGGGGAAAGGATAATGTACTGGGAACTCCTCAGAAGAATCTGATTTTTCGTGAGGGGAGAGAGATAAAAGCTCATTTAGGAACGACATGAACATGCTGCGTAGGTAGCTGTTTATCAGTAAATATCTCCACTGAGATTAAGAAAAGCAGTAGCTTAATAAATTAAGTACTTCCTGGTATGGTTACTGTACTGGTAACTCCCCAAAAGAATCTGCATTGTGGTGAGGGAACAGAGAAAAAAGCTCATTTAGGACCTGCACTTAAGAAGGGGGTAGGCAGCTGTTTATCAGGGAGTATCCCTTCTGAGAATAAAAACAGCTGTAGCTTGTTAAGGTAATTACACAGGGGAAAGGATAATGTACTGGGAACTCCTCAGAAGAATCTGATTTGTGGTGAGGGAGAGAGATAAAAGCTCATGAAAATGCTGCATAGGTAGCTGTTTATCAGTAAACATATCCACTGAGTTTAAGAAAAGCAGTAGCTTAATAAATTAAGTAATTCCTCGTATGGTTACTGTACTGGTAACTCCCCAAAAGAATCTGGATTGTGGTGAAGGGAGAGAGATAAAAGCTCATTTAGGAATGACATGAACATGCTGCGTAGGTAGCAGTTTATCAGTAAACATCTCCACTGAGATTAAGAAAAGCAGTAGCTTAATAAATTAAGTACTTCCTGTTATGGTTACTGTACTGGTGACTTCCCAAAAGAATCTGGATTGTGGTGAGGGAACAGAGAAAAAAGCTCATTTATGACCTGCACTTACGAAGGGGGTAGGAAGCTGTATATCAGGGAGTAAACCTTCTGAGAATAAAAACAGCTGGAGCTTGTTAAGGTAATTACACAGGGGAAAGGGTAATGTACTGGGAACTCCTCAGAAGAATCTGATTTGTGGTGAGGGGAGAGAGATAAAAGCTCATTTAGGAACGACATGAACATGCTGGGTAGGTAGCTGTTTATCAGTAAATATCTCCACTGAGATTAAGAAAAGCAGTAGCTTAATAAATTAAGTACTTCCTGGTATGGTTACTGTACTGGTAACTCCCCAAAAGAATCTGGATTGTGGTGAGGGAACAGAGAAAAAAGCTCATTTAGGACCTGCACTTACGAAGGGGGTAGGCAGCTGTATATCAGGGAGTAAACCTTCTGAGAATAAAAACAGCTGGAGCTTGTTAAGGTAATTACACAGGGGAAAGGATAATGTACTGGGAACTCCTCAGAAGAATCTGATTTGTGGTGAGGGGAGAGAGATAAAAGCTCATTTAGGAACGACATGATCATGCTGCGTAGGTAGCTGTTTATCAGTAAATATCTCCACTGAGATTAAGAAAAGCAGTAGCTTAATAAATTAAGTACTTCCTGGAATGATTACTGTACTGGTAACTCCGCAAAAGAATCTGGATTGTGGTGAGGGAACAGAGAAAAAAGCTCATTTAGGACCTGTACTTACGAAGGGGGTAGGCAGCTGTATATCAGGGAGTAAACCTTCTGAGAATAAAAACATCTGGAGCTTGTTAAGGTAATTACACTGTTGAAAGGATAAAGTACTGGGAACTCCTCAGAAGAATCTGATTTGTGGTGAGGGGAGAGAGATAAAAGCTCATTTAGGAACGACATGATCATGCTGCGTAGGTAGCTGTTTATCAGTAAATATCTCCACTGAGATTAAGAAAAGCAGTAGCTTAATAATTTAAGTACTTCCTGGTATGGTTACTGTAGTGGTAACTCCTCAAAAGAATCTGGATTGTGGTGAGGGAACAGAGAAAAAAAGCTCATTTAGGACCTGCACTTACGAAGGGGGTAGGCAGCTGTATATCAGGGAGTAAACCTTCTGAGAATAAAAACATCTGGAGCTTGTTAAGGTAATTACACTGTTGAAAGGATAAAGTACTGGGAACTCCTCAGAAGAATCTGATTTGTGGTGAGGGGAGAGAGATAAAAGCTCATTTAGGAACGACATGAACATGCTGCGTAGGTAGCTGTTTATCAGTAAATATCTCCACTGAGATTAAGAAAAGCAGTAGCTTAATAAATTAAGTACTTCCTGGTATGGTTACTGTACTGGTAACTCCCCAAAAGAATCTGGATTGTGGTGAGGGAACAGAGAAAAAAGCTCATTTAGGACCTGCACTAACGAAGGGGGTAGGCAGCTGTATATCAGGGAGTAAACCTTCTGAGAATAAAAACAGCTGGAGCTTGTTAAGGTAATTACACAGGGGAAAGGATAATGTACTGGGAACTCCTCAGAAGAATCTGATTTGTGGTGAGGGGAGAGAGATAAAAGCTCATTTACGAAACGACATGAACATGCTGCGTAGGTAGCTGTTTATCAGTAAATATCTCCACTGAGATTAAGAAAAGCAGTAGCGTAATAATTTAAGTACTTCCTGGTATGGTTACTGTACTGGTAACTCCCCAAAAGAATCTGGATTGTGGTGAGGGAACAGAGAAAAAAAGCTCATTTAGGACCTGCTCTTACGAAGGGGTTAGGCAGCTGTATATCAGGGAGTAAAAATTCTGAGAATAAAAACAGCTGGAGCTTGTTAAGGTAATTACACAGGGGAAAGGATAATGTACTGGGAACTCCTCAGAAGAATCTGATTTGTGGTGAGGGGGAGAGAGATAAAAGCTCATTTAGGAACGACATGAACATGCTGCGTAGGTAGCTGTTTATCAGTAAATATCTCCACTGAGATTAAGAAAAGCAGTAGCTTAATAAATTAAGTACTTCCTGGTATGGTTACTGTACTGGTAACTCCCCAAAAGAATGTGGATTGTGGTGAGGGAACAGAGAAAAAAGGTCATTTAGGACCTGCACTTACGAAGGGTTAGGCCGCTGTATATCAGGGAGTAAACATTCTGAGAATAAAAACAGCTGGAGCTTGTTAGGTAATTACACAGGGGAAAGGATAATGTACTGGGAACTCCTCAGAAGAATCTGATTTGTGGTGAGGGGAGAGAGAGATAAAAGGCTCATTTAGGAACGACATGAACATGCTGCATAGGTAACTGTTTATCAGTAAATATCTCCACTGAGATTAAGAAAAGCAGTAGCTTAATAAATTAAGTACTTCCTGGTATGGTTACTGTACTGGTAACTGCCAAAAAGAATCTGGATTGCGGTGAGGGAACAGAGAAAAAGCTCATTTAGGACCTGCACTTACGAAGGGGGTAGGCAGCTGTATATCAGGGAGTAAACCTTCTGAGAATAAAAACAGCTGAGCGTGTTAAGGTAATTACACAAGGGAAAGGATAATGTACTGGGAACTCCTCAGAAGAATCTGATTTGTGGTGAGGGGAGAGAGATAAAAGCTCATTTAGGAAACGACGTGAACATGCTGCATACGTAGCTGTTTATCAGTAAATATCTCCACTGAGATTAAGAAAAGCAGTAGCTTAATAAATTAAGTACTTCCTGGTATGGTTACTGTACTGGTAACTCCCCAAAAGAATCTGGATTGTGGTGAGGGAACAGAGAAAAAAGCTCATTTAGTACCTGCACTTACGAAGGGGGTAGGCAGCTGTATATCAGGGAGTTAACCTTCTGAGAATAAAAACAGCTGGAGCTTGTTAAGGTAATTACACAGGGGAAAGGATATTGTACTGGGAACTCCTCAGAAGAATCTGATTTGTGGTGAGCGGAGAGAGATAAAAGCTCATTTAGGAACGACGTGAACATGCTGCGTAGGTAGCTGTTCATCAGTAAATATCTCTACTGAGATTAAAAAAGCAGTAGCTTAATAAATTAAGTACTTCCTGGTATGGTTACTGTACTGGTAACTCCCCAAAAGAATCTGGATTGTGGTGAGGGAACAGAGAAAAAAGCTCATTTAGGACCTGCACTTACGAATGGGTTAGGCAGCTGTATATCAGGGAGTAAACCTTCTGAGAATAAAAACAGCTGGAGCTTGTTAAGGTAATTACACAGGGGAAAGGATAATGTACTGGGAACTCCTCAGAAGAATCTGATTTGTGGTGAGCGGAGAGAGATAAAAGCTCATTTAGGAACGAAATGAACATGCTGCGTAGGTAGCTGTTTATCAGTAAATATCTCCACTGAGATTAAGAAAAGCAGTAGCTTACTAAATTAAGTACTTCCTGGTAAAAAAAAAATAAAAATAAATTAAGTACTTCCTGGTATGGTTACTTTACTGGTAACTCCCCAAAAGAATCTGGATTTTGGTGAGGGAACAGAGACAAAAGCTCATTTAGGACCTGCACGTACGAAGGGGGTAGGCAGCTGTATATCAGGGAGTAAACCTTCTGAGAATAAAAACAGCTGGAGCTTGTTAAGGTAATTACACAAGGGGAAAGGATACTGTACTGGGAACTCCTCAGAAGAATCTGATTTGTGGTGAGTGGAGAGAGATAAAAGCTCATTTAGGAACGACGTGAACATGCTGCGTAGGTAGCTGTTCATCAGTAAATATCTCTACTGAGATTAAAAAAGCAGTAGCTTAATAAATTAAGTACTTCTGGTATGGTTACTGTACTGGTAACTCCCAAAAGAATCTGGATTGTGGTGAGGGAACAGAGAAAAAAGCTCATTTAGGACCTGCACTTACGAAGGGGTTAGGCAGCTGTATATCAGGGAGTAAACCTTCTGAGAATAAAAACAGCTGGAGCTTGTTAAGGTAATTACACAGGGGAAAGGATAATGTACTGGGAACTCCTCAGAAGAATCTGATTTGTGGTGAGCGGAGAGAGATAAAAGCTCATTTAGGAACGAAATGAACATGCTGCGTAGGTAGCTGTTTATCAGTAAATATCTCCACTGAGATTAAGAAAAGCAGTAGCTTAATAAATTAAGTACTTCCTGGTAAAAAAAATAAAAATAAATTAAGTACTTCCTGGAATGGTTACTTTACTGGTAACTCCCCCAAAAGGATCTGGATTGTGGTGAGGGAACAGAGAAAAAAAGCTCATTAAGGACCTGC
This sequence comes from Perognathus longimembris pacificus, assembly GCF_023159225.1. NCBI lineage: Eukaryota > Metazoa > Chordata > Mammalia > Rodentia > Heteromyidae > Perognathus > Perognathus longimembris. The sequence continues at coordinate 11,375 of NW_025961798.1, read as the reverse complement.
ACTTACGAAGTGGGTAGGCAGCTGTAAAGCAGGGAGTAAACCTTCTGAGAATAAAAACAGCTGGAGCTTGTTAAGGTAATAAAACAGGGGAAAGGATAATGTACTGGGAACTCCTCAGAAAAATCTAATTTGTGGTGAGGGGGAGAGAGATAAAAGCTCATTTAGGAACGACATGAATATGCTGCGTAGGTAGCTGTTTATCAGTAAATATCTCCACTGAGATTAAGAAAAGCAGTAGCTTAATAAATTAAGTACTTCCTGGTAAAAAAAAATAAAAATAAATTAAGTACTTCCTGGTATGGTTACTGTACTGGTAACTCCCCAAAAGAATCTGGATTGTGGTGAGGGAAGAGAGAAAAAAGCTCATTTAGGACCTGCACTTACGAACGGTTAGGCCGCTGTATATCAGGGAGTAAACATTCTGAGAATAAAAACAGCTGGAGCTTGTTAAGGTAATTACACAGGGGAAAGGATAATGTACTTGGAACTAGTCAGAAGAATCTGATTTGTGGTGAGGGGAGAGAGATAAAAGCTCATTTAGGAACGACATGAACATGCTGCGTAGGTAGCTGTTATCAGTAAATATCTCCACTGAGATTAAGAAAAGCAGTAGCTTAATAAATTAAGTACTTCCTGGTATGGTTACTGTACTGGTAACTCCCCAAAAGAATCTGGATTGTGGTGAGGGAACAGAGAAAAAAGCTCATTTAGGACCTGCACTAACGAAGGGGGTAGGCAGCTGTATATCAGGGAGTAAACCTTCTGAGAATAAAAACAGCTGGAGCTTGTAAGGTAATTACACAGAGGAAAGGATAATGTATTGGGAACTCCTCAGAAGAATCTGATTTGTGGTGAGGGGAGAGAGATAAAAGCTCATATAGGAACGACATGAACATGCTGTGTAGGTAGCTGTTTATCAGTAAATATCTCCACTGAGATTAAGAAAAGCAGTAGCTTAATAAATTAAGTACTTCCTGGTATGGTTACTGTACTGGTAACTCCCCAAAAGAATCTGGATTGTGGTGAGGGAACAGAGAAAAAAAGCTCATTTAGGACCTGCACTTACGAAGAGGTTAGGCAGCTGTATATCAGGGAGTAAACCTTCTGAAAATAAAAACAGCTGGAGCTTGTTAAGGTAATTACACAGGGGAAAGGATAATGTACTGGGAACTCCTCAGAAGAATCTGATCTGTGGTGAGGGGAGAGAGATAAAAGCTCATTTACGAACGACATGAACATGCTGCATAGGTAGCTGTTTATCAGTAATTATCTCCACTGAGATTAAGAAAAGCAGTAGCGTAATAAATTAAGTACTTCCTGGTATGGTTACTGTATTGGTAACTCCCCAAAAGAATCTGGATTGTGGTGAGGGAACAGAGAAAAAAAGCTCATTTAGGACCTGCACTTATGAAAGGGTTAGGCAGCTGTATATCAGGGAGTAAAAATTCTGAGAATAAAAACAGCTGGAGCTTGTTAAGGTAATTACACAGGGGAAAGGATAATGTACTGGGAACTCCTCAGAAGAATCTGATTTGTGGTGAGGGGAGAGAGATAAAAGCTCATTTAGGAACGACATGAACATGCTGCTTAGGTAGCTGTTTATCAGTAAATATCTCCACTGAGATTAAGAAAAGCAGTAGCTTAATAAATTAAGTACTTCCTGGTATGGTTACTGTACTGCTAACTCCCCAAAAGAATCTGGATTGTGGTGAGGGAACAGAGAAAAAAGCTCATTTATGACCTGCACTTACGAAGGGTTAGGCCGCTGTATATCAGGGAGTAAACATTCTGAGAATAAAAACAGCTGGAGCTTGTTAAGGTAATTACACAGGGGAAAGGATAATGTACTGGGAACTCCTCAGAAGAATCTGATTTGTGTTGAGGGGAGAGAGATAAAAGCTCATTAGGAACGACATGAACATGCTGCGTAGGTAGCTGTTTATCAGTAAATATCTCCACTGAGATTAAGAAAAGCAGTAGCTTAATAAATTAAGTACTTCCTGGTATGGTTACTGTACTGGTAACTGCCAAAAAGAATCTGGATTGTGGTGAGGGAACATAGAAAAAAGCTCATTTAGGACCTGCACTTACGAAGGGGGTAGGCAGCTGTATATCAGGGAGTAAACCTTCTGAGAATAAAAACAGCTGGAGCGTGTTAAGGTAATTACACAAGGGAAAGGATAATGTACTGGGAACTCCTCAGAAGAATCTGATTTGTGGTGAGAGGAGAGAGATAAAATCTCATTTAGGAACGACGTGAACATGCTGCATACGTAGCTGTTTATCAGTAAATATCTCCACTGAGATTAAGAAAAGCAGTAGCTTAATAAATTAAGTACTTCCTGGTATGGTTAGTGTACTGGTAACTCCCCAAAAGAATCTGGATTGTGGTGAGGGAACAGAGAAATAAGCTCATTTAGGACCTGCACTTACGAAGGGGGTAGGCAGCTGTATATCAGGGAGTAAACCTTCTGAGAATAAAAACAGCTGGAGCTTGTTAAGGTAATTACACTGTTGAAAGGATAAAGTACTGGGAACTCCTCAGAAGAATCTGATTTGTGGTGAGGGGAGAGAGATAAAAGCTCATTTAGGAACGACATGAACATGCTGCGTAGGTAGCTGGTTTATCAGTAAATATCTCCACTGAGATTAAGAAAAGCAGTAGCTTAATAAATTAAGTACTTCCTGGTATGGTTACTGTACTGGTAACTCCCCAAAAGAATCTGGATTGTGGTGAGGGAACAGAGAAAAAAGCTCATTTAGGACCTGCACTAACGAAGGGGGTAGGCAGCTGTATATCAGGGAGTAAACCTTCTGAGAATAAAAACAGCTGGAGCTTGTTAAGGTAATTACACAGGAGAAAGGATAATGTACTGGGAACAACTCAGAAGAATCTGATTTGTGGTGAGGGGAGAGAGATAAAAGCTCATTTAGGAACGAAATGAACATGCTGCGTAGGTAGCTGTTTATCAGTAAATATCTCCACTGAGATTAAGAAAAGCAGTAGCTTAATAAATTAAGTACTTCCTGGTATGGTTACTGTACTGGTAACTCCCCAAAAGAATCTGGATTTTGGTGAGGGAACAGAGACAAAAGCTCATTTAGGACCTTGCACTTACGAAGGGGGTAGGCAGCTGTATATCAGGGAGTAAACCTTCTGAGAATAAAAACAGCTGGAGATTGTTAAGGTAATTACACAGGGGAAAGGATACTGTACTGGGAACTCCTCAGAAGAATCTGATTTGTGGTGAGTGGAGAGAGATAAAAGCTCATTTAGGAACGACGTGAACATGCTGCGTAGGTAGCTGTTCATCAGTAAATATCTCTACTGAGATTAAGAAAAGCAGTAGCTTAATAAATTAAGTACTTCCTGGTATGGTTACTGTACTGGTAACTCCCCAAAAGAATCTGGATTGTGGTGAGGGAACAGAGAAATAAGCTCATTTAGGACCTGCACTTACGAAGGGGGTAGGCAGCTGTATATCAGGGAGTAAACCTTCTGAGAATAAAAACAGCTGGAGATTGTTAAGGTAATTACACTGTTGAAAGGATAAAGTACTGGGAACTCCTCAGAAGAATCTGATTTGTGGTGAGGGGAGAGAGATAAAAGCTCATTTAGGAACGACATGAACATGCTGCGTAGGTAGCAGTTTATCAGTAAATATCTCCACTGAGATTAAGAAAAGCAGTAGCTTAATAAATTAAGTACTTCCTGGTATGGTTACTGTACTGGTAACTCCCCAATAGAATCTGGATTGTGGTGAGGGAACAGAGAAAAAAGCTCATTTAGGACCTGCACTAACGAAGGGGGGTAGGCAGCTGTATATCAGGGAGTAAACCTTCTGAGAATAAAAACAGCTGGAGCTTGTTAAGTTAATTACACAGGGGAAAGGATAATGTACTGGGAACTCCTCAGAAGAATCTGATTTGTGGTGAGGGGAGAGAGATAAAAGCTCATTTAGGAACGACATGAACATGCTGCGTAGGTAGCTGTTTATCAGTAAATATCTCCACTGAGATTAAGAAAAGCAGTAGCTTAATAAATTAAGTATTTCCTGATATGGTTACTGTACTGGTAACTCCCCAAAAGAATCTGGATTGTGGTGAGGGAACAGAGAAAAAAAGCTCATTTAGGACCTGCAATTACGAAGGGGTTAGGCAGCTGTATATCAGGGAGTAAACCTTCTGAGAATAAAAACAGCTGGAGCTTGTTAAGGTAATTACAAAGGGGGAAAGGATAATGTACTGGGAACTCCTCAGAAGAATCTGATTTGTGGTGAGCGGAGAGAGATAAAAGCTCATTTAGGAACGAAATGAACATGCTGCGTATGTAGCTGTTTATCAGTAAATATCTCCACTGAGATTAAGAAAAGCAGTAGCTTAATAAATTAAGTACTTCCTGGTAAAAAAAAAATAAAAATAAATTAAGTACTTCCTGGTATGGTTACTTTACTGGTAACTCCCCAAAAGAATCTGGATTGTGGTGAGGGGAACAGTGAAAAAAAGCTCATTAAGGACCTGCACTTACGAAGTGGGTAGGCAGCTGTAAAGCAGGGAGTAAACCTTCTGAGAATAAAAACAGCTGGAGCTTGTTAAGGTAATTAAACAGGGGAAAGGATAATGTACTGGGAATTCCTCAGAAAAATCTGATTTGTGGTGAGGGGAGAGAGATAAAAGCTCATTTAGGAACGACATGAATATGCTGCGTAGGTAGCTGTTTATCAGTAAATATCTCCACTGAGATTAAGAAAAGCAGTAGCTTAATAAATTAAGTACTTCCTGGTAAAAAAAATAAAATAAATTAAGTACTTCCTGGTATGGTTACTGTACTGGTAACTCCCCAAAGAATCTGGATTGTGGTTGAGGGAACAGAGAAAAAAGCTCATTTAGGACCTGCACTTATGAAGGGGTTAGGCAGCTGTATATCAGGGAGTAAAAATTCTGAGAATAAAAACAGCTGGAGCTTGTTAAGGTAATTACACAGGGGAAAGGATAATGTACTGGGAACTCCTCAGAAGAATCTGATTTGTGGTGAGGGGAGAGAGATAAAAGCTCATTTAGGAACGACATGAACATGCTGCGTAGGTAGCTGTTTATCAATAAATATCTCCACTGAGATTAAGAAAAGCAGTAGCTTAATAAATTAAGTACTTCCTGGTATGGTTACTGTACTGGTAACTCCCCAAAAGAATGTGGATTGTGGTGAGGGAACAGAGAAAAAAGCTCATTTAGGACCTGCACTTACGAAGGGTTAGGCCGCTGTATATCAGGGAGTAAACATTCTGACAATAAAAACAGCTGGAGCTTGTTAAGGTAATTACACAGGGGAAAGGATAATGTACTGGGAACTCCTCAGAATAATCTGATTTGTGTTGAGGGGAGAGAGATAAAAAGCTCATTTAGGAACGACATGAACATGCTGCGTAGGTAGCTGTTTATCAGTAAATATCTCCACTGAGATTAAGAAAAGCAGTAGCTTAATAAATTAAGTACTTCCTGGTATGGTTACTGTACTGGTAACTGCCAAAAAGAATCTGGATTGTGGTGAGGGAACAGAGAAAAAAGCTCATTTAGGACCTGCACTTACGAAGGGGTTAGGCAGCTGTATATCAGGGAGTAAACCTTCTGAGAATAAAAACAGCTGGAGCGTGTTAAGGTAATTACACAAGGGAAAGGATAATGTACTGGGAACTCCTCAGAAGAATCTGATTTGTGGTGAGGGGAGAGAGATAAAAGCTCATTTAAGAACGACGTGAACATGCTGCATACGTAGCTGTTTATCAGTAAATATCTCCACTGAGATTAAGAAAAGCAGTAGCTTAATAAATTAAGTACTTCCTGGTATGGTTACTGTCTTGGTAACTCCCCAAAAGAATCTGGATTGTGGTGAGGGAACAGAGAAAAAAGCTCATTTAGTACCTGCACTTACGAAGGGGGTAGGCAGCTGTATATCAGGGAGTTAACCTTCTGAGAATAAAAACAGCTGGAGCTTGATAAAGTAATTACACAGGGGAAAGGATAATGTACTGGGAACTCCTCAGAAGAATCTGATTTGTGGTGAGCGGAGAGAGATAAAAGCTCATTTAGGAACGAAATGAACATGCTGCGTAGGTAGCTGTTTATCAGTAAATATCTCCACTGAGATTAAGAAAAGCAGTAGCTTAATAAATGAAGTACTTCCTGGTATGGTTACTGTACTGGTAACTCCCCAAAAGAATCTGGATTGTGGTGAGGGAACAGAGAAATAAGCTCATTTAGGACCTGCACTTACGAAGGGGGTAGGCAGCTGTATATCAGGGAGTAAACCTTCTGAGAATAAAAACAGCTGGAGCTTGTTAAGGTAATTACACTGTTGAAAGGATAAAGTACTGGGAACTCCTCAGAAGAATCTGATTTGTGGTGAGGGGAGAGAGATAAAAGCTCATTTAGGAACGACATGAACATGCTGCGTAGGTAGCTGTTTATCAGTAAATATCTCCACTGAGATTAAGAAAAGCAGTAGCTTAATAAATTAAGTACTTCCTGGTATGGTTACTGTACTGGTAACTCCCCAAAAGAATCTGGATTGTGGTGAGGGAACAGAGAAATAAGCTCATTTAGGACCTGCACTTACGAAGGGGGTAGGCAGCTGTATATCAGGGAGTAAACCTTCTGAGAATAAAAACAGCTGGAGCTTGTTAAGGTAATTACACTGTTGAAAGGATAAAGTACTGGGAACTCCTCAGAAGAATCTGATTTGTGGTGAGGGGAGAGAGATAAAAGCTCATTTAGGAACGACATGAACATGCTGCGTAGGTAGCTGTTTATCAGTAAATATCTCCACTGAGATTAAGAAAAGCAGTAGCTTAATAAATTAAGTACTTCCTGGTATGGTTACTGTACTGGTAACTCCCCAAAAGATTCTGGATTGTGGTGAGGGAACAGAGAAAAAAGCTCATTTAGGACCTGCACTAACGAAGGGGGTAGGCAGCTGTATATCAGGGAGTAAACCTTCTGAGAATAAAAACAGCTGGAGCTTGTTAAGGTAATTACACAGGGGAAAGGATAATGTACTGGGAACTCCTCAGAAGAATCTGATTTGTGGTGAGGGGAGAGAGATAAAAGCTCATTTAGGAACGACATGAACATGCTGCGTAGGTAGCTGTTTATCAGTAAATATCTCCACTGAGATTAAGAAAAGCAGTAGCTTAATAAATTAAGTACTTCCTGGTAAAAAAAAAATAAAATAAATTAAGTACTTCCTGGTATGGTTACTTTACTGGTAACTCCCCAAAAGAATCTGGATTGTGGTGAGGGAACAGAGAAAAAAAGCTCATTAAGGACCTGCACTTACGAAGTGGGTAGGCAGCTGTAAAGCAGGGAGTAAACCTTCTGAGAATAAAAACAGCTGGAGCTTGTTAAGGTAATTAAACAGGGGAAAGGATAATGTACTGGGAACTCCTCAGAAAAATCTGATTTGTGGTGAGGGCAGAGAGATAAAAGCTCATTTAGGAACGACATGAATATACTGCGTAGGTAGCTGTTTATCAGTAAATATCTCCACTGAGATTAAGAAAAGCAGTAGCTTAATAAATTAAGTACTTCCTGGTAAAAAAAAATAAAAATAAATTAAGTACTTCCTGGTATGGTTACTGTACTGGTAACTCCCCAAAGAATCTGGATTGTGGTGAGGGAAGAGAGAAAAAAGCTCATTTAGGACCTGCACTTACGAACGGTTAGGCCGCTGTATATCAGGGAGTGAACATTCTGAGAATAAAAACAGCTGGAGCTTGTTAAGGTAATTACACAGGGGAAAGGATAATGTACTGGGAACTCCTCAGAAGAATCTGATTTGTGGTGAGGGGAGAGAGATAAAAGCTCATTTAGGAACGACATGAACATGCTGCGTAGGTAGCTGTTTATCAGTAAATATCTCCACTGAGATTAAGAAAAGCAGTAGCTTAATAAATTAAGCACTTCCTGGTATGGTTACTGTACTGGTAACTCCCCAAAAGAATCTGGATTGTGGTGAGGGAACAGAGAAAAAAGCTCATTTAGGACTGCACTAACGAAGGGGGTAGGCAGCTGTATATCAGGGAGTAAACCTTCTGAGAATAAAAACAGCTGGAGCTTGTAAGGTAATTACACAGGGGAAAGGATAATGTACTGGGAACTCCTCAGAAGAATCTGATTTGTGGTGAGGGGAGAGAGATAAAAGCTCATATAGGAACGACATGAACATGCTGTGTAGGTAGCTGTTTATCAGTAAATATCTCCACTGAGATTAAGAAAAGCAGTAGCTTAATAAATTAAGTACTTCCTGGTATGGTTACTGTACTGGTAACTCCCCAAAAGAATCTGGATTGTGGTGAGGGAACAGAGAAAAAAGCTCATTTAGGACCTGCACTTACGAAGAGGGTAGGCAGCTGTATATCAGGGAGTAAACCTTCTGAAAATAAAAACAGCTGGAGCTTGTTAAGGTAATTACACAGGGGAAAGGATAATGTACTGGGAACTCCTCAGAAGAATCTGATATGTGGTGAGGGGAGAGAGATAAAAGCTCATTTACGAACGACATGAACATGCTGCGTAGGTAGCTGTTTATCAGTAAATATCTCCACTGAGATTAAGAAAAGCAGTAGCGTAATAAATTAAGTACTTCCTGGTATGGTTACTGTACTGGTAACTCCCCAAAAGAATCTGGATTGTGGTGAGGGAACAGAGAAAAAAGCTCATTTAGGACCTGCACTTATGAAGGGGTTAGGCAGCTGTATATCAGGGAGTAAAAATTCTGAGAATAAAAACAGCTGGAGCTTGTTAAGGTAATTACACAGGGGAAAGGATAATGTACTGGGAACTCCTCAGAAGAATCTGATTTGTGGTGAGGGGAGAGAGATAAAAGCTCATTTAGGAACGACATGAACATGCTGCGTAGGTAGCTGTTTATCAGTAAATATCTCCACTGAGATTAAGAAAAGCAGTAGCTTAATAAATTAAGTACTTCCTGGTATGGTTACTGTACTGGTAACTCCCCAAAAGAATGTGGATTGTGGTGAGGGAACAGAGAAAAAAGCTCATTTAGGACCTGCACTTACGAAGGTTTAGGCCGCTGTATATCAGGAGTAAACATTCTGAGAATAAAAACAGCTGGAGCTTGTTAAGGTAATTACACAGGGGAAAGGATAATGTACTGGGAACTCCTCAGAAGAATCTGATTTGTGCTGAGGGGAGAGAGATAAAAGCTCATTTAGGAACGACATGAACATGCTGCGTAGGTAGCTGTTTATCAGTAAATATCTCCACTGAGATTAAGAAAAGCAGTAGCTTAATAAATTAAGTACTTCCTGGTATGGTTACTGTACTGGTAACTGCCAAAAAGAATCTGGATTGTGGTGAGGGAACAGAGAAAAAAGCTCATTTAGGACCTGCACTTACGAAGGGGGTAGGCAGCTGTATATCAGGGAGTAAACCTTCTGAGAATAAAAACAGCTGGAGCGTGTTAAGGTAATTACACAAGGGAAAGGATAATGTACTGGGAACTCCTCAGAAGAATCTGATTTGTGGTGAGGGGAGAGAGATAAAAGCTCATTTAGGAACGACGTGAACATGCTGCATACGTAGCTGTTTATCAGTAAATATCTCCACTGAGATTAAGAAAAGCAGTAGCTTAATAAATTAAGTACTTCCTGGTATGGTTACTGTCTTGGTAACTCCCAAAAGAATCTGGATTGTGGTGAGGGAACAGAGAAAAAAGCTCATTAGTACCTGCACTTACGAAGGGGGTAGGCAGCTGTATATCAGGGAGTTAACCTTCTGAGAATAAAAACAGCTGGAGCTTGATAAGGTAATTACACAGGGGAAAGGATAATGTACTGGGAACTCCTCAGAAGAATCTGAATTGTGGTGAGCGGAGAGAGATAAAAGCTCATTTAGGAACGAAATGAACATGCTGCGTAGGTAGCTGTTTATCAGTAAATATCTCCACTGAGATTAAGAAAAGCAGTAGCTTAATAAATTAAGTACTTCCTGATATGGTTACTGTACTGGTAACTCCCCAAAAGAATCTGGATTTTGGTGAGGGAACAGAGACAAAAGCTCATTTAGGACCTGCACTTACGAAGGGGGTAGGCAGCTGTATATCAGGGAGTAAACCTTCTGAGAATAAAAACAGCTGGAGCTTGTTAAGGTAATTACACAGGGGAAAGGATACTGTACTGGGAACTCCTCAGAAGAATCTGATTTGTGGTGAGTGGAGAGAGATAAAAGCTCATTTAGGAACGACGTGAACATGCTGCGTAGGTAGCTGTTCATCAGTAAATATCTCTACTGAGATTAAGAAAAGCAGTAGCTTAATAAATTAAGTACTTCCTGGTATGGTTACTGTACTGGTAACTCCCCAAAAGAATCTGGATTGTGGTGAGGGAACAGAGAAATAAGCTCATTTAGGACCTGCACTTACGAAGGGGGTAGGCAGCTGTATATCAGGAGTAAACCTTCTGAAAATAAAAACAGCTGGAGCTTGTTAAGGTAATTACACTGTTGAAAGGATAAAGTACTGGGAACTCCTCAGAAGAATCTGATTTGTGGTGAGGGGAGAGAGATAAAAGCTCATTTAGGAACGACATGAACATGCTGCGTAGGTAGCTGTTTATCAGTAAATATCTCCACTGAGATTAAGAAAAGCAGTAGCTTAATAAATTAAGTACTTCCTGGTATGGTTACTGTACTGGTAACTCCCCAAAAGAATCTGGATTGTGGTGAGGGAACAGAGAAAAAAGCTCATTTAGGACCTGCACTAACGAAGGGGTAGGCAGCTGTATATCAGGGAGTAAACCTTCTGAGAATAAAAACAGCTGGAGCTTGTTAAGGTAATTACACAGGGGAAAGGATAATGTACTGGGAACTCCTCAGAAGAATCTGATTTGTGGTGAGGGGAGAGAGATAAAAGCTCATTTAGGAACGAATTTAACATGCTGCGTAGGTAGCTGTTTATCAGTAAATATCTCCACTGAGATTAAGAAAAGCAGTAGCTTAATAAATTAAGTACTTCCTGGTATGGGTACTGTACTGGTAACTCCCCAAAAGAATCTGGATTTTGGTGAGGGAACAGAGACAAAAGCTCATTTAGGACCTGCACTTACGAAGGGGTAGGCAGCTGTATATCAGGGAGTAAACCATCTGAGAATAAAAACAGCTGGAGCTTGTTAAGGTAATTACACAGGGGAAAGGATACTGTACTGGAACTCCTCAGAAGAATCTGATTTGTGGTGAGGGGAGAGAGATAAAAGCTCATTTAGGAACGAATTGAACATGCTGCGTAGGTAGCTGTTTATCAGTAAATATCTCCACTGAGATTAAGAAAAGCAGTAGCTTAATAAATTAAGTACTTCCTGGTA
>NW_025961797.1:0-37153 GCF_023159225.1 Perognathus longimembris pacificus | reverse complement strand
CTTTTGAGGATTTCCCAGTACATTATCCTTTCCCCTGTGTAATTACCTTAACAAGCTCCAGCTGTTTTTATTGTCAGAAGGTTTACTCCCTGATAAACAGCTACCTACCCCCTTCGTAAGTGCAGGTCCTAAATGAGCTTTTTTCTCTGTTGCCTCACCACAATCCAGATTCTTTTGGGGAGTTACCAGTACAGTAACCATACCAGGAAGTACTTAATTTATTAAGCTACTGCTTTTTTTAATCTCAGTGGAGATATTTACTGATGAACAGCTACCTACGCAGCATGTTCATGTCGTTCCTAAATGAGCTTTTATCTATCTCCGGTCACCACAAATCAGATTCTTCTGAGGAGTTCCCAGTACATTATCCTTTCCCCTGTGTACTTAGCTTAACAAGCTCCAGCTGTTTTTATTCTCAGAAGGTTTACTCCCTGATATACAGCTGCCTACCCCCTTCGTAAGTGCAGGTCCTAAATGAGCTTTTTTCTCTGTTCCCCCACAAATATCCGATTCTTTGGGGAGTTACCAGTACAGTAACCATACCAGGAAGTACTTAATTTATTAGCTACTGCTTTTCTTAATCTCAGTATAGATATTTACTGATAAACAGCTACCTATGCAGCATGTTCATATCGTTCCTAAATGAGCTTTTTTCTCTGTTCCCTCACCACAATCCAGATTCTTTTGGGGAGTTACCAGTACAGTAACCATACCAGGAAGTACTTAATTTATTAAGCTACTGCTTCTCTTAATGTCACTGGAGATATTTACTGATAAACAGCTACCTACGCAGCATGTTCATGTCGTTCATAAATGAGCTTTTATCTCTCTCCCCTCACCACAAATCAGATTCTTCTGAGGAGTTCCCAGTACATTATCCTTTCCCCTGTGTAATTACCTTAACAAGCTCCAGCTGTTTTTATTCTAAGAAGGTTTACTCCCTGATATACAGCTGCCTACCCCGGTCGTAAGTGCAGTTCCTAAATGAGCTTTTTTCTCTGTTCCCTCACCACAATCCAGATTCTTTTGGGGAGTTACCAGTACAGTAACCATACCAGGAAATACTTAATTTATTAAGCTACTGCTTTTCTTAATCTCAGTGGAGATATTTACTGATAAACAGCTACATATGCAGCATGTTCCTGTCGTTCCTAAATGAGCTTTTATCTCTCTCCCCTCACCACAAATCAGATTCTTCGGAGGAGTTCCCAGTACTTCATCTTTTCCCCTGTGTAATTACCTTAAAAAGCTCCAGCTGTTTTTATTCTCAGAAGGTTTACTCCCTGATATACAGCTGGCTACCCCCTTTGTAAGTGCAGGTCCTAAATGAGCTTTTTTCTCTGTTCCCTCACCACAATCCAGATTCTTTTGGGGAGTTACCAGTACAGTAACCATACCAGGAAGTACTTAATTTATTAAGCTACTGCTTTTCTTAATCTCAGTGGAGATATTTACTGATAAACACCTACCTACGCAGCATGTTCATGTCGATCCTAAATGAGCTTTTATCTGTCTCCCCTCACCACATATCAGATTCTTCTGAGTAGTTCCCAGTACATTATCCTTTCCCCTGTGTAATTACCTTAACAAGCCCCAGCTGTTTTTATTCTCAGAAGGTTTACTCCCTGATATACAGCTGCCTACCCCCTTCGTAAGTGCAGGTCCTAAATGAGATTTTTTCTCTGTTCCCTCACCACAATCCAGATTCTTTTGGGGAGTTACCAGTACAGTAACCATACCAGGAAGTACTTAATTTATTAAGCTACTGCTTTTCTTAATCTCAGTGGAGATATTTACTGATATACAGCTACCTACACAGCATGTTCATGTCGTTGCTAAATGAGCTTTTATCTCTCCCCTCACCACAAATCAGATTCATCTGAGGAGTTCCAGTACATTATCCTTTCCCCTGTGTAATTACCTTAACAAGCTCCAGCTGTTTTTATTCTCAGACGGTTTACTCCCTGATATACAGCTGCCTACCCCCTTCGTAAGTGCAGGTCCTAAATGAGCTTTTTTCTCTGTTCCCCACAAATATCCGGATTCTTTGGGGAGTTACCAGTACAGTAACCATACCAGGAAGTACTTAATTTATTAAGCTACTGCTTTTCTTAATCTCAGTATAGATATTTACTGATAAACAGCTACCTATGCAGCATGTTCATATCGTTCCTAAATGAGCTTTTTTCTCTGTTCCCTCACCACAATCCAGATTCTTTTGGGGAGTTACCAGTACAGTAACCATACCAGGAAGTACTTAATTTATTAAGCTACTGCTTCTCTTAATGTCACTGGAGATATTAACTGATAAACAGCTACCTACGCAGCATGTTCATGTCGTTCTTAAATGAGCTTTTTTCTCTGTTCCCTCACCACAATCCAGATTCTTTTGGGGAGTTACCAGTACAGTAATCATACCAGGAAGTACTTAATTCATTAAGCTACTGCTTTTCTTAATCTCAGTGGAGATATTAACTGATAAACAGCTACCTACGCAGCATGTTCATGTCGTTCTTAAATGAGCTTTTTTCTCTGTTCCCTCACCACAATCCAGATTCTTTGGGGAGTTACCACTACAGTATCCATACCAGGTAATTACTTTATTAAGCTGCTGCTTTTCTTAATCTCAGTGGAGATATTTACGGATAAACAGCTACGTATGCACCATGTTCATGTCGTTCCTAAATGAGCTTTTATCTCTCTCCCCTCACCACAAATCAGATTCTTCTGAGGAGTTCCCAGTACATTATCCTTTCCCCTGTGTAATTACCTTAACAAGCTCCAGCTGTTTTTATTCTCAGAAGGTTTACTCCCTGATATACAGCTGCATTCCCCTTCCTAAGTGCCGGTCCTAAATGAGCTTTTTTCTCTGTTCCCTCACCACAATCCAGATTCTTTTGGGGAGTTACCAGTACAGTAACCATACCAGGAAGTACTTAATTTATTAAGCTACTGCTTTTCTTAATGTCACTGGAGATATTTACTGATAAACAGCTACCTACGCAGCATGTTCATGTCGTTCATAAATGAGCTTTTATCTCTCTCCCCTCACCACAAATCAGATTCTTCTGAGGAGTTCCCAGTACATTATCCTTTCCCCTGTGTAATTACCTTAACAATTTCCAGCTGTATTTATTCTAAGAAGGTTTACTCCCTGATATACAGCTGCCTACCCCGGTCGTAAGTGCAGGTCTTAAATGAGCTTTTTCTCTCTCCCTCACCACAATCCAGATTCTTTTGGGGAGTTACCAGTACAGTAACCATACCAGGAAGTACTTAATTTATTAAGCTACTGCTTTTTAATCTCAGTGGAGATATTTACTGATAAACAGCTACGTATGCAGCATGTTCATGTCGTTCCTAAATGAGCTTTTATCTCTCTCCCCTCACCACAAATCAGATTCTTCGGAGGAGTTCCCAGTACTTCATCTTTTCCCTTGTGTAATTACCATAAAAAGCTCCAGCTGTTTTTATTCTCAGAAGGTTTACTCCCTGATATACAGCTGCCTACCCCCTTTGTAAGTGCAGGTCCTAAATGAGCTTTTTTCTCTTTTCCCTCACCACAATCCAGATTCTTTTGGGGAGTTACCAGTACCGTAACCATACCAGGAAGTACTTAATTTATTAAGCTACTGCTTTTCTTAATCTCAGTGGAGATATTTACTGATAAACACCTACCTACGCAGCATGTTCATCTCGATCCTAAATGAGCTTTTTTCTCTCCCCTCACCACATATCAGATTCTTCTGAGTAGTTCCCAGTACATTATCCTTTCCCCTGTGTAATTACCTTAACAAGCCCCAGCTGTTTTTATTCTCAGAAGGTTTACTCCCTGATATACAGCTGCCTACCCCCTTCGTAAGTGCAGGTCCTAAATGAGATTTTTTCTCTTTTCCCTCACCACAATCCAGATTCTTTTGGGGAGTTACCAGTACAGTATCCATACCAGGAAGTACTTAATTTATTAAGCTACGGCTTTTCTTAATCTCAGTGGAGATATTTACTGATAAACAGCTACCTACGCAGCATGTTCATGTCGTTCCTAAATGAACTTTTATCTCTCTCCCCTCACCACAAATCAGATTCTTCTGAGGAGTTCCCAGTACATTATGCTTTCCCCTGTGTAATTACCTTAACAAGCTCCAGCTGTTTTTATTCTCAGAAGGTTTACTCCCTGATATACAGCTGCCTACCCCCTTCGTAAGTGCAGGTCCTAAATGAGCTTTTTTCTCTGTTCCCTCACCACAATCCAGATTCTTTTGGGGAGTTACCAGTACAGTATCCATACCAGGAAGTACTTAATTTATTAAGCTGCTGATTTTCTTAATCTCAGTGGAGATATTTACGGATAAACAGCTACGTATGCAGCATGTTCACGTCGTTCCTAAATGAGCTTTTATCTCTCTCCCCTCACCACAATCAGATTCTTCTGAGGAGTTCCCAGTACATTATCCTTTCCCCTGTGTAATTACCTTAACAAGCTCCAGCTGTTTTTATTCTCAGAAGCAATACTCCCTGATATACAGCTGCCTACCCCCTTCGTAAGTGCAGGTCCTAAATGAGCTTTTTTCTCTGTTCCCTCACCACAAACCAGATACTTTTGGGGAGTTACCAGTACAGTAACCATACCAGGAAGTACTTAATTTATTAAGCTACTGCTTTTCTTAATCTCAGTGGAGATATTTACTGATAAACAGCTACGTACGCAGCATGTTCATGTCGTTCCTAAATGAGCTTTTATCTCTCTCCCCTCATCACAAATCAGATTCTTCTGAGGATTTCCCAGTACATATCCTTTCCCCTGTGTAATTACCTTAACAAGCTCCAGCTGTTTTTATTGTCAGAAGGTTTACTCCCTGATATACAACTGCCTACCCCCTTCGTAAGTGCAGGTCCTAAATGAGCTTTTTTCTCTGTTGCCTCACCACAATCCAGATTCTTTTGGGGAGTTACCAGTACAGTAACCATACCAGGAAGTACTTAATTTATTAAGCTACTGCTTTTTTTAATCTCAGTGGAGATATTTACTGATAAACAGCTACCTACGCAGCATGTTCATGTCGTTCCTAAATGAGCTTTTATCTATCTCCGGTCACCACAAATCAGATTCTTCTGAGGAGTTCCCAGTACATTATCCTTTCCCCTGTGTACTTAGCTTAACAAGCTCCAGCTGTTTTTATTCTCAGAAGGTTTACTCCCTGATATACAGCTGCCTACCCCCTTCGTAAGTGCAGGTCCTAAATGAGCTTTTTTCTCTGTTCCCCCACAAATATCCGGATTCTTTGGGGAGTTACCAGTACAGTAACCATACCCCTGGAAGTACTTAATTTATTAAGCTACTGCTTTTCTTAATCTCAGTATAGATATTTACTGATAAACAGCTACCTATGCAGCATGTTCATATCGTTCCTAAATGAGCTTTTTTCTCTGTTCCCTCACCACAATCCAGATTCTTTTGGGGAGTTACCAGTACAGTAACCATACCAGGAAGTACTTAATTTATTAAGCTACTGCTTTTCTTAATGTCACTGGAGATATTTACTGATAAACAGCTACCTACGCAGCATGTTCATGTCGTTTATAAATGAGCTTTTATCTCTCTCCCCTCACCACAAATCAGATTCTTCTGAGGAGTTCCCAGTACATTATCCTTTCCCCTGTGTAATTACCTTAACAAGCTCCAGCTGTTTTTATTCTAAGAAGGTTTAATCCCTGATATACAGCTGCCTACCCCGGTCGTAAGTGCAGGTCCTAAATGAGCTTTTTTCTCTGTTCCCTCACCACAATCCAGATTCTTTTGGGGAGTTACCAGTACAGTAACCATACCAGGAAGTACTTAATTTATTAAGCTACTGCTTTTCTTAATCTCAGTGGAGATATTTACTGATAAACAGCTACATATGCAGCATGTTCCTGTCGTTCCTAAATGAGCTTTTATCTCTCTCCCCTCACCACAAATCAGATTCTTTAGAGGAGTTCCCAGTACTTCATCTTTTCCCCTGTGTAATTACCTTAAAAAGCTCCAGCTGTTTTTATTCTCAGAAGGTTTACTCCCTGATATACAGCTGGCTACCCCCTTTGTAAGTGCAGGTCCTAAATGAGCTTTTTTCTCTGTTCCCTCACCACAATCCAGATTCTTTTGGGGAGTTACCAGTACAGTAACCATACCAGGAAGTACTTAATTTATTAAGCTACTGCTTTTCTTAATCTCAGTGGAGATATTTACTGATAAACACCTACCTACGCAGCATGTTCATGTCGATCCTAAATGAGCTTTTATCTGTCTCCCCTCACCACATATCAGATTCTTCTGAGTAGTTCCCAGTACATTAACCGTTCCCCTGTGTAATTACCTTAACAAGCCCCAGCTGTTTTTATTCTCAGAAGGTTTACTCCCTGATATACAGCTGCCTACCCCCTTCGTAAGTGCAGGTCCTAAATGAGATTTTTTCTCTTTTCCCTCACCACAATCCAGATTCTTTTGGGGAGTTACCAGTACAGTAACCATACAAGGAAGTACTTAATTTATTAAGCTACTGCTTTTCTTAATCTCAGTGGGGATATTTACTGATATACAGCTACCTACGCAGCATGTTCATGTCGTTCCTAAATGATTTTTATCTCTCTCCCTCACCACAAATCAGATTCTTCTGAGGAGTTCCCAGTACATTATCCTTTCCCCGGTGTAATTACCTTAACAAGCTCAAGCTGTTTTTATTCTCAGAAGGTTTACTCCCTGATATACAGCTGCCTACCCCCTCAGTAAGTGCAGGTCCTAAATGAGCTTTTTTCTCTGTTCCCTCACCACAATCCAGATTCTTTTGGGGAGTTACCAGTACAGTAACCATACCAGGAAGTACTTAATTTAATAAGCTACTGCTTTTCTTAATCTCAGTGGAGATATTTACTGATAAACAGCTACCTACGCAGCATGTTCATGTCGTTCCTAAATGAGCTTTTATCTCTCTCCCCTCACCACAAATCAGATTCTTCTGAGGAGTTCCCAGTACATTATCCTTTCCCCTGTGTAATTACCTTAACAAGCTCCAGCTTTTTTATTCTCAGAAGGTTTACTCCCTGATATACAGCTGCCTACCCCCTTCGTAAGTGCAGGTCATAAATGAGCTTTTTTCTCTGTTCCCTCACCACAATCCAGATTCTTTTGGGGAGTTTCCAGTACAGTAACCATACCAGGAAGTACTTAATTTATTAAGCTACTGCTTTTCTTAATCTCAGTGGAGATATTTACTTATAAACAGCTACCTACGCAGCATGTACATGTCGTTCCCAAATGAGCTTTTATCTCTCTCCCCTCACCACAATCAGATTCTCCTGAGGAGTTCCCAGTACCTTATCCTTTCCCCTGTGTAATTACCTTAACAAGCTCCATCTGTTTTTATTCTCAGAAGGTTTACTCCCTGATATACAGCTGCCTACCCCCTTCGTAATTGCAGGTCCTAAATGAGCTTTTTTCTCTGTTCCCTCACCACAATCCTGATTCTTTTGGGGAGTTACCAGTACAGTAACCATACCAGGAAGTACTTAATTTATTAAGCTACTGCTTTTCTTAATCTCAGTGGAGATATTTACTGATAAACAGCTACCTAACGCAGGATGTTCATGTCGTTCCTAAATGAGCTTTTATCTCTCTCCCCTCACCACAAATCGATTCTTCTGAGGAGTTCCCAGTACATTATCCTTTCCCCTGTGTAATTACCTTAACAAGCTCCAGCTGTTTTTATTCTCAGACGTTTTACTCCCTGATATACAGCTGCCTACCCCCTTCGTAAGTGCAGGTCCTAAATGAGCTTTTTTCTCTGTTCCCTCACAAAAATCCAGATTCTTTTGGGGAGTTACCAGTACAGTATCCATACCAGGAAGTACTTAATTTATTAAGCTACTGCTTTTCTTAATCTCAGTGGAGATATTTACTGATAAACAGCGACCTACGCAGCATGTTCATGTCGTTCCTTAATGAGCTTTTTTCTCTGTTCCCTCACCATAATCCAGATTCTTTTGGGGAGTTACCAGTACAGTATCCATACCAGGAAGTACTTAATTTATTAAGCTACTGCTTTTCTTAATCTCAGTGGAGATCTTTACTGATAAACAGCTACGTATGCAGCATGTACATGTCGTTCCTAAATGAGCTTTTATCTCTCTCCCCTCACCACAAATCAGATTCTTCTGAGGAGTTCCCAGTACATTATCCTTTCCCCTGTGTAATTACCTTAACAAGTTCCAGCTGTTTTTATTCTCAGAAGCGATATTCCCTGATATACAGCTGCCTACCCCCTTCGTAAGTGCAGGTCCTAAATGAGCTTTTTTCTCTGTTCCCTCACCACAATCCAGATTCTTTTGGGGAGTTAACAGTACAGTAACCATACCAGGAAGTACTTAATTTATTAAGCTACTGCTTTTCTTAATCTCAGTGGAGATATTTACTGATAAACAGCTACCTACGCTGCATGTTCATGTCGTTCCTAAATGAGCTTTTATCTCTCTCCCTTCAACACAAATCAGATTCTTCTGAGGAGTTCCCAGTACATTATCCTTTCCCCTGTGTAATTACCTTAACAAGCTCCAGCTGTTTTTATTCTCAGAAGGTTTACTCCCTGATATACAACTGCCTAACCCCTTCGTAAGTGCAGGTCCTAAATGACCTTTTTTCTCTGTTCCCTCACCACAATCCAGATACTTTTGGGGTGTTACCAGTACAGTAACATACCAGGAAGTACTTAATTTATTAAGCTACTGCTTTTCTTAATCTCAGTGGAGATATTTACTGATAAACAGCTACCTACGCAGCATCTTCATGTCGTTCCTAAATGAGCTTTTATCTCTCTCCCCTCACCACAAATCAGATTCTTTAGAGGAGTTCCCAGTACATTATCCTTTTCCCTGTGTAATTACCTTAACAAGCTAAAGCTGTTTTTATTCTCAGAAGGTTTACTCCCTGATATACAGCTGCCTACCCCCTTCATAAGTGCAGGTCCTAAATGAGCATTTTTCTCTGTTCCCTCACCACAATCCAGATTCATTTGGGGAGTTACCAGTACAGTAACCATACCAGGAAGTACTTAATTTATTAAGCTACTGCTTTTCTTAATCTCAGTGGAGATATTTACTGATGAACAGCTACCAACGCAGCATGTTCATGTCGTTCCTAAATGAGCTTTTATCTCTCTCCCCTCACCACAAATCAGATTCTTCTGAGGAGTTCCCAGTACATTAACCTTTCCCCTGTGTAATTACCTTTACAAGCTCCAGCTGTTTTTATTCTCAGAAGGCTTACTCCCTGATATACAGCTGCCTACCCCCTTCGTAAGTGCAGGTCCTAAATGAGCTTTATTCTCTGTTCCCTCACCACAATCCAGATTCTTTTGGGGAGTTACCAGTACAGTAACCACACAAGGAAGTACTTAATTTATTAAGCTACTGCTTTTCTTTATCTCAGTGCGGATATTTACTGATAAACAGCTACGTACGCAGCATGTTCATGTCGTTCATAAATGATCTTTTATCTCTCTCCCCTCACAACAAATCAGATTCTTCTGAGGAGTTCCCAGTACATTATCCTTTCCCCGGTGTAATTACCTTAACAAGCTCCAGCTGTTTTTATTCTCAGAAGGTTTACTCCCTGATATACTGCGGCCTACCCCCTCAGTAAGTGCAGGTCCTAAATGAGCTTTTTTCTCTGTTCCCTCACCACAATCCAGATTCTTTTGGGGAGTTACCAGTAGAGTAACCATACCAGGAAGTACTTAATTTAATAAGCTACTGCTTTTATTAATCTCAGTGGAGATATTTACTGATAAACAGCTACCTACGCAGCATGTTCATGTCGTTCCTAAATGAGCTTTTATCTCTCTCCTCACCACAAATCAGATTCTTCTGAGGAGTTCCCAGTACATTATCCTTTCCCCTGTGTAATTACCTTAACAAGCTCCAGCTGTTTTTATTCTCAGAAGGTTTACTCCCTGATATACAGCTGCCTACCCCCTTCGTAAGTGCAGGTCCTAAATGAGCTTTTTTCTCTGTTCCCTCACCACAATCCAGATTCTTTTGGGGAGTTTCCAGTACAGTAACCATACCAGGAAGTACTTAATTTATTAAGCTACTGCTTTTCTTAATCTCAGTGGAGATATTTACTTATAAACAGCTACCTACCCAGCATGTTCTTGTCTTTCCAAAATGAGCTTTTATCTCTCTCCCTCAGCACAAATCAGATACTTGTGAGGAGTTCCCAGTACATTATCCTTTCCCCGGTGTAATTACCTTAACAAGCTCCAGCTGTTTTTATTCTCAGAAGGTTTACTCCCTGATATACTGCTGCCTACCCCCTTCGTAAGTGCAGGTCCTAAATGAGCTTTTTTCTCTGTTCCCTCACCGCAATCCAGATTCTTTTGGGAAGTTACCAGTACAGTAACCATACCAGGAAGTACTTAATTTATTAAGCTACTGCTTTTCTTAATCTCAGTGGAGATATTTACTGATAAACAGCTACCTACGCAGCTTGTTCATGTCGTTCTTAATGGGCTTTTATCTCTCTCCCCTCACCACAAATCAGATTCTTCTGAGGAGTTCCCAGTACATTATCCTTTCCCCTGTGTAATTACCTTAACAAGCTCCAGCTGTTTTTATTCTCAGAAGGTTTACTACCCGATATACTTCTGCCTACCCCATTCGTAGGTGCAGGTCCTAAATGAGTTTTTTTCTCTGTTCCCTCACCTCAATCCAGATTCTTTTGGGGAGTTACCAGTACAGGAACCATACCAGGAAGTACTTAATTTATTAAGATACTACTTTTCTTAATCTCAGTGGAGATATTTACTGATAAACAGCTACCTACGCAGCATGTTCATGTCTTTACTAAATGAGCTTTTATCTCTCTCCCCTCACCTCAAGTCAGATTCTTCTGAGGAGTTCCCAGTACATTATCCTTTCCCCTGTGTAATTACCTTAACAAGCTCCAGCTGTTTTTATTCTCAGAAGGTTTACTCCCTGATATACAGCTGCCTACCCCCTTCGTAAGTGCAGGTTCTAAATGAGCTTTTTTCTCTCTTCCCTCACCACAATTCAGATTCTTTTGGGGAGTTACCAGTACAGGAACCATACCAGGAAGTACTTAATTTAATAAGCTACTGCTTTTCTTAATCTCAGTGGAGATATTTACTGATAAACAGCTACCTACGCAGCATGTTCATGTCTTTCCTAAATGAGCTTTTATCTCTCTCCCCTCACCACAAATCAGATTCTTCTGAGGAGTTCCCAGTACATTATCCTTTCCCCGGTGTAATTACCTTAACAAGCTCCAGCTGTTTTTATTCTCAGAAGGTTTACTCCCTGATATACAGCTACCTACCCCCTTCGTAAGTGCAGGTCCTAAATGAGCTTTTTTCTCTGTTCCCTCACCACAATCCAGATTCTTTTGGGGAGTTACCAGTACAGTAACCATACCAGGAAGTACTTAATTTATTAAGCTACTGCTTTTCTTAATCTCAGTGGAGATATTTACTGATAAACAGCTACCTACGCAGCATGTTCATGTCGTTCCTAAATGAGCTTTTATCTCTCTCCCCTCACCACAAATCAGATTCTTTAGAGGAGTTCCCAGTACATTATCCTTTCCCCTGTGTAATTACCTTAACAAGCTAAAGCTGTTTTTATTCTCAGAAGGTTTACTCCCTGATATACAGCTGCCTACCCCCTTCGTAAGTGCAGGTCCTAAATGAGCTTTTTTCTCTGTTCCCTCACCACAATCCAGATTCTTTTGGGGAGTTACCAGTACAGTAACCATACCAGGAAGTACTTAATTTATTAAGCTACTGCTTTTCTTAATCTCAGTGGAGATATTTACTGATGAACAGCTACCAACGCAGCATGTTCATGTCGTTCCTAAATGAGCTTTTATCTCTCTCCCCTCACCACAAATCAGATTCTTCTGAGGAGTTCCCAGTACATTAACCTTTCCCCTGTGTAATTACCTTTACAAGCTCCAGCTGTTTTTATTCTCAGAAGGGTTACTCCCTGATATACAGCTGCCTACCCCCTTCGTAAGTGCAGGTCCTAAATGAGCTTTATTCTCTGTTCCCTCACCACAATCCAGATTCTTTTGGGGAGTTACCAGTACAGTAACCATACCAGGAAGTACTTAATTTATTAAGCTACTGCTTTTCTTAATCTCAGTGGAGATATTTACTTATAAACAGCTACCTACGCAGCATGTACATGTCGTTCCTAAATGAGCTTTTATCTCTCTCCCCTCACCACAAATCAGATTCTTCTGAGGAGTTCCCAGTACATTATCCTTTCCCCTGTATAATTACCGTAACAAGCTCCAGCTGTTTTTATTCTCAGAAGGTTTACTCCCTGATATACTGCTGCCTACCCCCTTCGTAAGTGCCGGTCTTAAATGAGCTTTTTTCTCTGTTCCCTCACCACAATCCAGATTCTTTTGGGGAGTTACCAGTACAGTATCCATACCAGGAAGTACTTAATTTATTAAGCTACTGCTTTTCTTAATCTCAGTGGAGATATTTACTGATAAACAGCTACCTACGCAGCATGTTCATGTCGTTCCTAAATGAGCTTTTATCTCTCTCCCCTCACCACCAATCAGATTCTTCTGAGGAGTTCCCAGTACATTATCCTTTCCCCTGTGTAATTACCTTAACAAGCTCCAGCTGTTTTTATTCTCAGAAGGTTTACTCCCTGATATACAACTGTCTACCCCCTTCGTAAATGCAGGTCCTAAATGAGCTTTTTTCTCTGTTCCCTCACCACAATTCAGATTCTATTGGGGAGTTACCAGTACAGTAACCATACCAGGAAGTACTTAATTTAATAAGCTACTGCTTTTCTTAATCTCAGTGGGGATATTTACTGATAAACAGCTACGTACGCAGCATGTTCATGTCGTTCCTAAATGAGCTTTTATCTCTCTCCCCTCACCACAAATCAGATTCTTCTGAGGAGTTCCCAGTACATTATCCTTTCCCCTGTGTAATTACCTTAACAAGCTCCAGCTGTTTTTATTCGCAGAAGGTTTACTCCCTGATATACAGCTGTCTACCCCCTTCGTAAGTGCAGGTCCTAAATGAGGTTTTTTCTCTGTTCCCTCACCACAATCCAGATTCTTTTGGGGAGTTACCAGTACAGTAACCATACCAGGAAGTACTTAATTTATTAAGCTACTGCTTTTCTTAATCTCAGTGGAGATATTTACTGATAAACAGCTACCTACGCAGCATGTTCATGTCGTTCCTAAATGAGCTTTTATCTCTCTCCCCTCACCACAAATCAGATTCTTTAGAGGAGTTCCCAGTACATTATCCTTTCCCCTGTGTAATTACCTTAACAAGCTAAAGCTGTTTTTATTCTCAGAAGGTTTACTCCCTGATATACAGCTGCCTAACCCCTTCGTAAGTGCAGGTCCTAAATGAGCTTTTTTCTCTGTTCCCTCACCACAATCCAGATTCTTTTGGGGAGTTACCAGTACAGTAACCATACCAGGAAGTACTTAATTTATTAAGCTACTGCTTTTCTTAATCTCAGTGGAGATATTTACTGATGAACAGCTACCAACGCAGCATGTTCATGTCGTTCCTAAATGAGCTTTTATCTCTCTCCCCTCACCACAAATCAGATTCTTCTGAGGAGTTCCCTGTACATTAACCTTTCCCCTGTGTAATTACCTTTACAAGCTCCAGCTGTTTTTATTCTCAGAAGGGTTACTCCCTGATATACAGCTGCCTACCCCCTTCGTAAGTGCAGGTCCTAAATGAGCTTTATTCTCTGTTCCCTCACCACAATCCAGATTCTTTTGGGGAGTTACCAGTACAGTAACCATACAAGGAAGTACTTAATTTATTAAGCTACTGCTTTTCTTAATCTCAGTGGGGATATTTACTGATAAACAGCTACGTACGCAGCATGTTCATGTCGTTCCTAAATGATATTTTATCTCTCTCCCCTCACCACAAATCAGATTCTTCTGAGGAGTTCCCAGTACATTATCCTTTCCCCGGTGTAATTACCTTAACAAGCTCCAGCTGTTTTTATTCTCAGAAGGTTTACTCCGTGATATACTGCGGCCTACCCCCTCAGTAAGTGCAGGTCCTAAATGAGCTTTTTTCTCTGTTCCCTCACCACAATCCAGATTCTTTTGGGGAGTTACCAGTAGAGTAACCATACCAGGAAGTACTTAATTTAATAAGCTACTGCTTTTCTTAATCTCACTGGAGATATTTACTGATAAACAGCTACCTACGCAGCATGTTCATGTCGTTCCTAAATGAGCTTTTATCTCTCTCCTCACCACAAATCAGATTCTTCTGAGGAGTTCCCAGTACATTATCCTTTCCCCTGTGTAATTACCTTAACAAGCTCCAGCTTTTTTTATTCTCAGAAGGTTTACTCCCTGATATACAGCTGCCTACCCCCTTCGTAAGTGCAGGTCATAAATGAGCTTTTTTCTCTGTTCCCTCACCACAATCCAGATTCTTTTGGGGAGTTTCCAGTACAGTAACCATACCAGGAAGTACTTAATTTATTAAGCTACTGCTTTTCTTAATCTCAGTGGAGATATTTACTTATAAACAGCTACCTACGCAGCATGTACATGTCGTTCCCAAATGAGCTTTTATCTCTCTCCCCTCACCACAAATCAGATTCTCCTGAGGAGTTCCCAGTACCTTATCCTTTCCCCTGTGTAATTACCTTAACAAGCTCCATCTGTTTTTATTCTCAGAAGGTTTACTCCCTGATATACAGCTGCCTACCCCCTTCGTAATTGCAGGTCCTAAATGAGCTTTTTTCTCTGTTCCCTCACCACAATCCTGATTCTTTTGGGGAGTTACCAGTACAGTAACCATACCAGGAAGTACTTAATTTATTAAGCTACTGCTTTTCTTAATCTCAGTGGAGATATTTACTGATAAACAGCTACCAACGCAGGATGTTCATGTCGTTCCTAAATGAGCTTTTATCTCTCTCCCCTCACGACAAATGCGATTCTTCTGAGGAGTTCCCAGTACATTATCCTTTCCCCTGTGTAATTACCTTAACAAGCTCCAGCTGTTTTTATTCTCAGAAGTTTTACTCCCTGATATACAGCTGCCTACCCCCTTCGTAAGTGCAGGTCCTAAATGAGCTTTTTTCTCTGTTCCCTCACAAAAATCCAGATTCTTTTGGGGAGTTACCAGTACAGTATCCATACCAGGAAGTACTTAATTTATTAAGCTACTGCTTTTCTTAATCTCAGTGGAGATATTTACTGATAAACAGCGACCTACGCAGCATGTTCATGTCGTTCCTTAATGAGCTTTTTTCTCTGTTCCCTCACCATAATCCAGATTCTTTTGGGGAGTTACCAGTACAGTATCCATACCAGGAAGTACTTAATTTATTAAGCTACTGCTTTTCTTAATCTCAGTGGAGATCTTTACTGATAAACAGCTACGTATGCAGCATGTACATGTCGTTCCTAAATGAGCTTTTATCTCTCTCCCCTCACCACAAATCAGATTCTTCTGAGGAGTTCCCAGTACATTATCCTTTCCCCTGTGTAATTACCTTAACAAGTTCCAGCTGTTTTTATTCTCAGAAGCGATATTCCCTGATATACAGCTGCCTACCCCCTTCGTAAGTGCAGGTCCTAAATGAGCTTTTTTCTCTGTTCCCTCACCACAATCCAGATTCTTTTGGGGAGTTAACAGTACAGTAACCATACCAGGAAGTACTTAATTTATTAAGCTACTGCTTTTCTTAATCTCAGTGGAGATATTTACTGATAAACAGCTACCTACGCTGCATGTTCATGTCGTTCCTAAATGAGCTTTTATCTCTCTCCCTTCAACACAAATCAGATTCTTCTGAGGAGTTCCCAGTACATTATCCTTTCCCCTGTGTAATTACCTTAACAAGCTCCAGCTGTTTTTATTCTCAGAAGGTTTACTCCCTGATATACAACTGCCTAACCCCTTCGTAAGTGCAGGTCCTAAATGACCTTTTTTCTCTGTTCCCTCACCACAATCCAGATACTTTTGGGGTGTTACCAGTACAGTAAACATACAAGGAAGTACTTAATTTATTAAGCTACTGCTTTTCTTAATCTCAGTGGAGATATTTACTGATAAACAGCTACCTACGCAGCATCTTCATGTCGTTCCTAAATGAGCTTTTATCTCTCTCCCCTCACCACAAATCAGATTCTTCTGAGGAGTTCCCAGTACATTATCCTTTCCCCTGTGTAATTACCTTAAGAAGCTCCAGCTGTTTTTATTCTCAGAAGGTTTACTCCCTGATATACAGCTGCCTACCCCCTTCGTAAGTGCAGGTCTTAAATGAGATTTTTCTCTGTTACCTCACCACAATCCAGATTCTTTTGGGGAGTTACCAGTACAGTAACCATACCAGGAAGTACTTAATTTATTAAGCTACTGCTTTTCTTAATCTCAGTGGAGATATTTACTGATAAACAGCTACCTACGCAGCATGTTCATGTCGTTCATAAATGAGCTTTTATCTCTCTCCCCTCACCACAAATCAGATTCTCCTGAGGATTTCCTAGTACATTACCCTTTCCCTGTGTAATTACCTTAACAAGCTCCAACTGTTTTTATTCTCAGAAGGTTACTCCCTGATATACAGCTGCCTACCCCCTTCGTAAGTGCAGGTCTTAAATGAGCTTTTTTCTCTGTTCCCTCACCACAATCCAGATTCTTTTGGGGAGTTACCAGTACAGTAACCATACCAGGAAGTACTTAATTTATTAAGCTACTGCTTTTCTTAATCTCAGTGGAGGTATTTACTGATAAACAGCTACCTACGCAGCATGTTCATGTCGTTCCTAAATGAGCTTTTATCTCTCTCCCCTCACGACAAATCAGATTCTTCTGAGGAGTTCCCAGTACATTATCCTTTCCCCTGTGTAATTACCTTAACAAGCTCCAGCTGTTTTTATTCTCAGAAGGTTTACTCCCTGATATACAGCTGCCTACCCCCTTCGTAAGTGCAGGTCCTAAATGAGCTTTTTCTTTGTTCCCTCACCACAATCCAGATTCTTTTGGGTAGTTACCAGTACAGTAACCATACCAGGAAGTACTTAATTTATTAAGCTACTGCTTTTCTTAATCTCTGTGGAGATATTTACTGATAAACAGCTACCTAATCAGCATGTTCATTTCGTTCCTAAATGAGCTTTTATCTCTCTCCACTCACCACAAATCAGATTCTTCCGAGGATTTCCCAGTACATTATCCTTTCCCCTGTGTAATTACCTTAACAATCTCCAGCTGTTTTTATTCTCAGAAGGTTTACTCCCTGATATACAGCTGCCTACCCCCTTCGTAAGTGCAGGTCCTAAATGAGCTTTTTTCTCTGTTCCCTCACCACAATCCAGATTCTTTTGGGGAGTTACCAGTACAGTATCCTTACCAGGAAGTACTTAATTTATTAAGCTACTGCTTTTCTTAATCTCAGTGGAGATATTTACTGATAAACAGCTACCTACGCAGCATGTTCATGTCGTTCCTAAATGAGTTTTTATCTCTCTCCCCTCACCACAAATCAGATTCTTCTGAGGAGTTCCCAATACATTATCCTTTCCCCTGTGTAATTACCTTAACAAGCTCCAGCTCTTTTTATTCTCAGAAGGTTTACTCCCTGATATACAGCTGTCTAACCCCTTCGTAAGTGCAGGTCCTAAATGAGGTTTTTTCTCTGTTCCCTCACCACAATCCAGATTCTTTTGGGGAGTTACCAGTACAGTAACCATACCAGGAAGTACTTAATTTATTAAGCTACTTCTTTTCTTAATCTCAGTGTAGATATTTACTGATAAACAGCTACCTAAGCAGCATGTTCATGTCGTTCCTAAATGAGCTTTTATCTCTCTCCCCTCACCACAAATCAGATTCTTCTGAGGAGTTCCCAGTACATTATCCTTTCCCCTGTGTAATTACCTTAATAAGCTCCAGCTGTTTTTATTCTCAGAATGTTTACTCCCTGATATACAGCTGCCTACCCCCTTCGTAAGTGCAGTTCCTAAATGAGCTTTTTTCTCTGTTCCCTCACCACAATCCAGATTCTTTTGGGGAGTTTCCAGTACAGTAACCATACCAGGAAGTACTTAATTTATTAAGCTACTGCTTTCCTTAATCGCAGTGGAGATATTTACTTATAAACAGCTACCTACGCAGCATGTACATGTCGTTCCTAAATGAGCTTTTATCTCTCTCCCTCACCACAAATCAGATTCTTCTGAGGAGTTCCCAGTACATTATCCTTTCCCCTGTATAATTACCTTAACAAGCTCCAGCTGTTTTTATTCTCAGAAGGTTTACTCCCTGATATACAGCTGCCTACCCCTTCGTAAGTGCAGGTCCTAAATAAGCTTTTTTCTCTGTTCCCTCACCACAATCCAGATTCTTTTGGGGAGTTACCAGTACAGTAACCATACCAGGAAGTACTTAATTTATTAAGCTACTGCTTTTCTTAATCTCAGTGGAGATATTTACTGTTAAACAGCTACCAACGCAGCATGTTCATGTCGTTCCTAAATGAGCTTTTATCTCTCTCCCCTCACGACAAATGAGATTCTTCTGAGGAGTTCCCAGTACAATATCCTTTCCCCTGTGTAATTACCTTAACAAGCTCCAGCTGTTTTTATTCTCAGAAGGTTAACTCCCTGATATACAGCTGCCTACCCCCTTCGTAAGTGCAGGTCCTAAATGAGCTTTTTTCTCTGTTCCCTCACAAAAATCCAGATTCTTTTGGGGAGTTACCAGTACAGTATCCATACCAGGAAGTACTTAATTTATTAAGCTACTGCTTTTCTTAATCTCAGTGGAGATATTTACTGATAAACAGCGACCTACGCAGCATGTTCATGTCGTTCCTTAATGAGCTTTTTTCTCTGTTCCCTCACCATAATCCAGATTCTTTTGGGGAGTTCCCAGTACAGTATCCATACCAGGAAGTACTTAATTTATTAAGCTACTGCTTTTCTTAATCTCAGTGGAGATATTTACTGATAAACAGCTACCTACGCAGCATGTACATGTCGTTCCTAAATGAGCTTTTATCTCTCTCCCCTCACCACAAAATAGATTCTTCTGAGGAGTTCCCAGTACATTATCCTTTCCCCTGTGTAATTACCTTAACAAGTTCCAGCTGTTTTTATTCTCAGAAGCGATATTCCCTGATATACAGCTGCCTACCCCCTTCGTAAGTGCAGGTCTTAAATGAGCTTTTTTCTCTGTTCCCTCACCACAATCCAGATTCTTTTGGGGAGTTAACAGTACAGTAACCATACCAGGAAGTACTTAATTTATTAAGCTACTGCTTTTCTTAATCTCAGTGGAGATATTTACTGATAAACAGCTACCTACGCTGCATGTTCATGTCGTTCCTAAA
Organism: Perognathus longimembris pacificus; assembly: GCF_023159225.1. Classification (NCBI taxonomy): domain Eukaryota; kingdom Metazoa; phylum Chordata; class Mammalia; order Rodentia; family Heteromyidae; genus Perognathus; species Perognathus longimembris. The sequence goes on along the minus strand of NW_025961797.1, from coordinate 17,734 downwards.
TGAGCTTTTATCTCTCTCCCTTCATCACAAATCAGATTCTTCTGAGGAGTTCCCAGTACATTATCCTTTCCCCTGTGTAATTACCTTAACAAGCTCCAGCTGTTTTTATTCTCAGAAGGTTTACTCCCTGATATACAACTGCCTAACCCCTTCGTAAGTGCAGGTCCTAAATGAGCTTTTTTCTCTGTTCCCTCACCACAATCCAGATTCTTTTGGGGAGTTACCAGTACAGTATCCTGATCAGGAAGTACTTAATTTATTAAGCTACTGCTTTTCTTAATCTCAGTGGAGATATTTACTGATAAACAGCTACCTACGCAGCATGTTCATGTCGTTCCTAAATGAGTTTTTATCTCTCTCCCCTCACCACAAATCAGATTCTTCTGAGGAGTTCCCAGTACATTATCCTTTCCCCTGTATAATTACCTTAACAAGCTCCAGCTGTTTTTATTCTCAGAAGGTTTACTCCCTGATATACTGCTGCCTACCCCCTTCGTAAGTGCAGGTCCTAAATGAGCTTTTTTCTCTCTTCCCTCACCACAATCCAGATTCTTTTGGGGAGTTACCAGTACAGTAACCATACCAGGAAGTACTTAATTTATTAAGCTACTGCTTTTCTTAATCTCAGTGGAGATATTTACTGATAAACAGCTACCTACGCAGCATGTTCATGTGGTTCCTAAATGAGCTTTTATCTCTCTCCCCTCACCACAAATCAGATTCTTCTGAGGAGTTCCCAGTACATTATCCTTTCCCCTGTGTAATTATCTTAACAAGCTCCAGTTGTTTTTATTCTCAGAAGGTTCACTCCCTGATATACAGCTGCCTACTCCCTTCGTAAGTGCAGGTCCTAAATGAGCTTTTTTCTCTGTTCCCTCACCACAATCCAGATTCTTTGGGGGAGTTACCAGTACAGTAACCATACCAGGAAGTACTTAATTTATTAAGCTACTGCTTTTCTAAATCTCAGTGGAGATATTTACTGATAAACAGCTACCTACGCAGCATGTTCATGTCGTTCCGAAATGAGCTTTTATCTCTCTCCCCTCACCACAAATCAGATTCGTCTGAGGAGTTCCCAGTACATTATCCTTTCCCCTGTGTAATTACCTTAACAAGCTCCAGCTGTTTTTATTCTCAGAAGGTTTACTCCCTGATATACAGCTGCCTACCCCCTTCGTAAGTGCAGGTCCTAAATGAGCTTTTTTCTCTGTTCCCTCACCACAATCCAGATTCTTTTGTGGAGTTACCAGTACAGTAACCATACCAGGAAGTACTTAATATATTAAGCTACTGCTTCTCTGAATCTCAGTGGAGATATTTACTGATAAACAGCTACCTACGCAGCATGTTCATGTCGTTCCTAAATGAGCTTTTATCTCTCTCCCATCACCACAAATCAGATTCTTCTGAGGAGTTCCCAGTACATTATCCTTTCCCCTGTGTAGTTACCTTAACAAGCTCCAGATGTTTTTATTCTCAGAAGGTTTACTCCCTGATATACAGCGGCCTAACCCTTCGTAAGTGCAGGTCCTAAATGAGCATTTTTCTCTGTTCCCTCACCACAATCCAGATTCTTTTGGGGAGTTACCAGTACAGTAACCATACCAGGAAGTACTTAATTTATTAAACTACTGCTTTTCTTAATCTCAGTGGAGATATTTACTGATAAACAGCTACCTACGCAGCATGTTCATGTCGTTCCTAAATGAGCTTTTATCTCTCTCAAATCACCACAAATCAGATTCTTCTGAGGAGTTCCCAGTACATTATCCTTTCCCCTGTGTAATTAACTTAACAAGCTCCAGCTGTTTTTATTCTCAGAAGGTTTCCTCCCTAATATACAGCTTTCTACCCCCTTCGTAAGTGCAGGTCCTAAATGAGCTTTTTAATCTGTTCCCTCACCACAATCCAGATTCTTTTGGGGAGTTACCAGTAGAGTAACCATACCAGGAAGTACTTAATTTATTAAGCTACTGCTTTTCTTAATCTCAGTGGAGATATTTACTGATAAACAGCTACCTACCCAGCATGTTCATGTCGTTCCTAAATGAGCTTTTATCTCTCTCCCCTCACCACAAATCAGATTCTTCTGAGGAGTTCCCTGTACATTATCCTTTCCCCTGTGTAATTACCTTAACGAGCTCCAGCTGTTTTTATTCTCAGAAGGTTTACTCCCTGATATACAGCTGCCTAACCCCTTCGTAAGTGCAGGTCCTAAATGAGCTTTTTTCTCTGTTCCCTCACCACAATCCAGATTCTTTTGGGGAGTTACCAGTACAGTAACCATACCAGGAAGTACTTAATTTATTAAGCTACTGCTTTTCTTAATCTCAGTGGAGATATTTACTGATAAACAGCTACCTACGCAGCATGTTCATGTCGTTCCTAAATGAGCTTTTATCTCTCTCCCCTCACCACAAATCAGATTCTTCTGAGGAGTTCCCAGTACATTATCCTTTCCCCTGTGTAGTTACCTTAACAAGCTCCAGATGTTTTTATTCTCAGAAGGTTTACTCCCTGATATACAGCGGCCTAACCCTTCGTAAGTGCAGGTCCTAAATGAGCATTTTTCTCTGTTCCCTCACCACAATCCAGATTCTTTTGGGGAGTTACCAGTACAGTAACCATTCCAGGAAGTACTTAATTTATTAAGCTACTGCTTTTCTTAATCTCAGTGGAGATATTTACTGATAAACAGCTACCTACGCAGCATGTTCATGTCGTTCCTAAATGAGCTTTTATCTCTCTCAAATCACCACAAATCAGATTCTTCTGAGGAGTTCCCAGTACATTATCCTTTCCCCTGTGTAATTAACTTAACAAGCTCCAGCTGTTTTTATTCTCAGAAGGTTTCCTCCCTAATATACAGCTTTCTACCCCCTTCGTAAGTGCAGGTCCTAAATGAGCTTGTTAATCTGTTCCCTCACCACAATCCAGATTCTTTTGGGGAGTTACCAGTAGAGTAACCATACCAGGAAGTACTTAATTTATTAAGCTACTGCTTTTCTTAATCTCAGTGGAGATATTTACTGATAAACAGCTACCTACCCAGCATGTTCATGTCGTTCCTAAATGAGCTTTTATCTCTCTCCCCTCACCACAAATCAGATTCTTCTGAGGAGTTCCCAGTACATTATCCTTTCCCCTGTGTAATTACCTTAACGAGCTCCAGCTGTTTTTATTCTCAGAAGGTTTACTCCCTGATATACAGCTGCCTAACCCCTTCGTAAGTGCAGGTCCTAAATGAGCTTTTTTCTCTGTTCCCTCACCACAATCCAGATTCTTTTGGGGAGTTACCAGTACAGTAACCATACCAGGAAGTACTTAATTTATTAAGCTACTGCTTTTCTTAATCTCAGTGGAGATATTTACTGATAAACAGCTACCTACGCAGCATGTTCATGTCGTTCCTAAATGAGCTTTTATCTCTCTCCCCTCACCACAAATCAGATTCTTCTGAGGAGTTCCCAGTACATTATCCTTTCCCCTGTGTAGTTACCTTAACAAGCTCCAGATGTTTTTATTCTCAGAAGGTTTACTCCCTGATATACAGCGGCCTAACCCTTCGTAAGTGCAGGTCCTAAATGAGCATTTTTCTCTGTTCCCTCACCACAATCCAGATTCTTTTGGGGAGTTACCAGTACAGTAACCATACCAGGAAGTACTTAATTTATTAAGCTACTGCTTTTCTTAATCTCAGTGGAGATATTTACTGATAAACAGCTACCTACGCAGCATGTTCATGTCGTTCCTAAATGAGCTTTTATCTCTCTCAAATCACCACAAATCAGATTCTTCTGAGGAGTTCCCAGTACATTATCCTTTCCCCTGTGTAATTAACTTAACAAGCTACAGCTGTTTTTATTCTCAGTAGGTTTCCTCCCTAATATACAGCTTTCTACCCCCTTCGTAAGTGCAGGTCCTAAATGAGCTTTTTAATCTGTTCCCTCACCACAATCCAGATTCTTTTGGGGAGTTACCAGTAGAGTAACCATACCAGGAAGTACTTAATTTATTAAGCTACTGCTTTTCTTAATCTCAGTGGAGATATTTACTGATAAACAGCTACGTACGCAACATGTTCATGTCGTTCCTAAATGAGCTTTTATCTCTCTCCCCTCACCACAAATCAGATTCTTCTGAGGAGTTCCCAGTACATTATCCTTTCCCCTGTGTAATTACCTTAATAAGCTCCAGCTGTTTTTATTCTCAGAAGGTTTACTCCCTGATATGCAGCTGCCTACCCCCTTCGTAAGTGCAGGTCCTAAATGAGCTTTTTTCTCTGTTCCCTCACCACAATCCAGATTCTTTTGGGGAGTTAAGAGTACAATGACCATACCAGGAAGTACTTAAATTATTAAGCTAATGCTTTTCTTAATCTCAGTGGAGATATTTACTGATAAACAGCTACCTACGCGGCATGTTCATGTCGTTCCTAAATGAGCTTTTATCTCTCTCCCCTCTCCACAAATCAGATTCTTCTGAGTTCCCAGTACATTATCCTTTCCCCTGTGTAATTACCTTAACAAGCTCCAGCTGTTTTTATTCTCAGAAGGTTTACTCCCTGATATACAGCTGCCTACCCCTTTCGTAAGTGTAGGTCCTAAATGAGCTTTTTTCTCTGTTCCCTCACCACAATCCAGATTCTTTTGGGGAGTTACCAGTACAGTAACCATTCCAGGAAGTACTTAATTTATTAAGCTACTGCTTTTCTTAATCTCAGTGGAGATATTTACTGATAAACAGCTACCTACGCAGCATGTTCATGTCGTTCCTAAATGAGCTTTAATGTCTCTCCCCTCACCACAAATCAGATTCTTCTGAGGAGTTCCCAGTACATTATCCTTTCGCCTGTGTAATTACCTTAACAAGCTCCAGCTGTTTTTATTCTCAGAAGGTTTACTCCCTGATATACAGCTGCTTACCCCCTTCGTAAGTGCAGGTCCTAAATGAGCTTTTTTCTCTGTTCCCTCACAAAAATCCAGATTCTTTTGGGGAGTTACCAGTACAGTAAGCATACCAGGAATTCCTTAATTTATTAAGCTACTGCTTTTCTTAATCTCAGTGGAGATATTTACTGATAAAAAGCGACCTACGCCGCATGATCATGTCGTTCCTAAATGAGCTTTTTTCTCTGTTCCCTCACCATAATCCAGATTCTTTTGGGGTAATACCAGTACAGTATCCATACCAGGAAGTACTTAATTTATTAAGCTACTGCTTTTCTTAAACTCAGAGGAGATATTTACTGATAAACAGCTACGTATGCAGCATGTTCATGTCGTTCCTAAATGAGCTTTTATCTCTCTCCCCTCACCACAAATCAGAATATTCTGAGGAGTTCCCAGTACATTATCCTTTCCCCTGTATAATTACCTTAACAAGCTCCAGCTGTTTTTATTCTCAGAAGCGATACTCCCTGATATACAGCTGCCTACCTCCTTCGTAAGTGCAGGTCCTAAATGAGCTTTTTTCTCTGTTCCCTCACCACAATCCAGGTTCTTTTGGGGAGGTACCAGTAGAGTAACCATACCAGGAAGTACTTAATTTATTAAACTACTGCTTTTCTTAATCTCAGTGGAGATATTTACTGATAAACCGCTACCTACGCAGCATGTTCATGTCGTTCCTAAATGAGCATTTATCTCTCTGCCCTCCCACAAATCAGATTCTTCTGAGGAGTTCCCAGTACATTATCCTTTCCCCTGTGTAATTACCTTAACAAGCTCCAGCTGTTTTTATTCTCAGAAGGTTTACTCCCTGATATACAGCTGCCTACCCCCTTCGTAAGTGCAGGTCCTAAATGAGATTTTTTCTCTGTTCCCTCACCACAATCTAGATTCTTTTGCGGAGTTACCAGTACAGTAACCATACCAGGAAGTACTTAATTTATTAAGCTACTGCTTTTCTTAATCTCAGTGGAGATATTTACTGATAAACAGCTACCTACGCAGCATGTTCATGTCGTTCCTAAATGAGCTTTTATCTCTCTCCCCTCACCACAAATCAGATTCTTCTGAGGAGTTCCCAGTACATTATCCTTTCCCCTGTGTAATTACCTTAACAAGCTCCAGCTGTTTTTATTCTCAGAAGGTTTACTCCCTGATATACAGCTGCCTACCCCCTTCGTAAGTGCAGGTCCTAAATGAGCTTTTTTCTCTCTTCCCTCACCACAATACAGATTCTTTTGGGGAGTTACCAGTACAGTAACCATACCAGGAAGTACTTAATTTATTAAGCTACTGCTTTTCTTAATCTCAGTGGAGATATTTACTGATAAACAGCTACCTACGCAGCATGTTCATGTCGTTCCTAAATGAGCTTTTATCTCTATGCCCTCACCACAAATCAGATTTTTCTGAGGAGTTCTCATTACATTATCCTTTCCCCTGTGTAATTCCCTTTCAAGCTCCAGCTGTTTTTATTCTCAGAAGGTTTACTCCCTGATATACAGCTTCCTACCCCCTTCGTAAGTGCAGGTCCTAAATGAGGTTTTTTCTCTGTTCCCTCACCACAATCCATATTCTTTTGGGGAGTTACCAATACAGTAACCATACCAGGAAGTACTTAATTTATTAAGCTACTGCTTTTCTTAATCTCAGTGGAGATATTTACTGACAAAAAGCGACCTACGCCGCATGATCTTGTCGTTCCTAAATGAGCTTTTTTCTCTGTTCCGTCACCATAAGCCAGATTCTTTTGGGGTGATACCAGTACAGTATCCATACCAGGAAGTACTTAATTTATTAAGCTACTGCTTTTCTTAATCTCAGTGGAGATATTTACTAATAAACAGCTACGTACGCAGCATATTCATGTCGTTCCTAAATGAGCTTTTATCTCTGTCCCCTCACCACAAATCAGATTCTTCTGAGGAGTTCCTAGTACATTATCCTTTCCCCTGTGTAATTACCTTAACAAGCTCCAGCTGTTTTTATTCTCAGAAGTTTTACTCCCTGATATACAGCTGCCTACCCCCTTCGTAAGTGCAGGTCCTAAATGAGCTTTTTTCTCTGTTCCCTCACCACAATCCAGATTCTTTTGGGGAGTTACCAGTACAGTAACCATACCAGGAAGTACTTAATTTATTAAGCTACTGCTTTTCTTAATCTCAGTGGAGATATTTACTGATAAACAGCTACCTACGCAACATGTTCATGTCGTTCCTAAATGAGCTTTTATCTCTCTCCCCTCACCACAAATCAGATTCTTCTGAAGAGTTCCCAGTACATTATCCTTTCCCCTGTGTAATTACCTTAACAAGCTCCAGCTGTTTTTATTCTCAGAAGGTTTACTCCCTGATATACAGCTGCCTACCCCCTTCGTAAGTGCAGGTCCTAAATGAGCTTTTTTCTCTGTTCCCTCACCACAATCCAGATTCTTTTGGGGAGTTACCAGTACAGTAACCATACCAGGAAGTACTTAATTTATTAAGCTACTGCTTTTCTTAATCTCAGTGGAGATATTTACTGATAAACAGCTACCTACGCAACATGTTCATGTCGTTCCTAAATGAGCTTTTATCTCTCTCCCCTCACCACAAATCAGATTCTTCTGAGGAGTTCCCAGTACATTATCCTTTCCCCTGTGTAATTACCTTAACAAGCTCCAGCTGTTTTTATTCTCAGAAGGTTTACTCCCTGATATACAGCTGCCTACCCCCTTCGTAAGTGCAGGTCCTAAATGAGCTTTTTTCTCTGTTCCCTCACCACAATCCAGATTCTTTTGGGGAGTTACCAGTACAGTATGCAGAGCAGGAAGTACTTAATTTATTAAGCTACTGCTTTTCTTAATCTCAGTGGAGATATTGACTGATAAACAGCTACCTACGCAGCATGTTCATGTCGTTCCTAAATGAGCTTTTGTCTCTCTCCCCTCACCACAAATCAGATTCTTCTGAGGAGTTCCCAGTACATTATCCTTTCCCCTGTGTAATTACCTTAAGAAGCTCCAGCTGTTTTTATTCTCAGAAGGTTTACTCCCTGATATACAGCTGCCTACCCCCTTCGTAAGTGCAGGTCCTAAATGAACTTTTTTCTCTGTTCCCTCACCACAATCCAGATTCTTTTGGGGAGTTACCAGTACAGTAACCATACCAGGAAGTACTTAATTTATTAAAATACTGCTTTTCTTAATCTCAGTGGAGATATTTACTGTTAAACAGCTACGTACGCAGCACGTTCATGTCGTTCCTAAATGAGCTTTTATCTCTCTCCCCTCACCACAAATCTGATTCTTCTGAGGAGTTCCCAGTACATTATCCTTTCCCCTGTGTAATTACCTTAACAAGCACCAGCTGTTTTTATTCTCAGAAGGTTTACTCCCTGATATACAGCTGCCTAACCCTTCGTAAGTGCAGGTCCTACATGAGCTTTTTTCTCTGTTCCCTCACCACAATCCAGATTCTTTTGGGGAGTTTCCAGTACAGTAACCATACCAGGAAGTACTTAATTTATTAAGCTACTGCTTTTCTTAATCTCAGTGGAGATATTTACTTATAAACAAATACCTACGCAGCATGTACATGTCGTTCCTAAATGAGCTTTTATCTCTCTCCCCTCACCACAAATCAGATTCTTCTGAGGAGTTCCCAGTACATTATCCTTTCCCCTGTATAATTACCTTAACAAGCTCCAGCTGTTTTTATTCTCAGAAGGTTTACTCCCTGATATACTGCTGCCTACCCCCTTCGTAAGTACAGGTCCTAAATGAGCTTTTTTCTCTGTTCCCTCACCACAATCCAGATTCTTTTGGGGAGTTACCAGTACAGTATCCATAAAAGGAAGTACTTAATTTATTAAGCTACTGTTTTTCTTAATCTCAGTGGAGATATTTACTGATAAACAGCTACCTTCGCAGCATGTTCATGTCGTTCCTAAATGAGCTTTTATCTCTCTCCCCTCACCACAAATCAGATTCTTCTGAGGAGTTCCCAGTACATTATCCTTTCCCCGGTGTAATTACCTTAACAAGCTCCAGCTGTTTTTATTCTCAGAAGGTTTACTCCCTGATATACAGCTGCCTAACCCTTCGTAAGAGCACGTCCTAAATGAGCTTTTTTCTCTGTTCCCTCAACAAAATCCCGATTCTTTTGGGGAGTTACCAGTACAGGAACCATACCAGGAAGTACTTGATTTATTAAGCTACTGCTTTTCTTAAACTCAGTGGAGATATTTACTGATAAACAGCTACCTACGCAGCATGTTCATGTCGTTCCTAAATGAGCTTTTATCTCTCTCCCTCACCACAAATCAGATTCTTCTGAGGAGTTCCCAGTACATTATCCTTTCCACTGTGTAATTACCTTAACAAGCTCCAGCTGTTTTTATTCTCAGAAGTTTTACTCCCTGATATACAGCTGCCTACCCCCTTCGTAAGTGCAGGTCCTAAATGAGCTTTTTTCTCTGTTCCCTCACCACAATCCAGATTCTTTTGGGGAGTTACCAGTACAGTAACCATACCAGGAAGTACTTAATTTATTAAGCTACTGCTTTTCTTAATCTCAGTGGAGATATTTACTGATAAACAGCTACCTACGCAACATGTTCATGTCGTTCCTAAATGAGCTTTTATCTCTCTCCCCTCACCACAAATCAGATTCTTCTGAAGAGTTCCCAGTACATTATCCTTTCCCCTGTGTAATTACCTTAACAAGCTCCAGCTGTTTTTATTCTCAGAAGGTTTACTCCCTGATATACAGCTGCCTACCCCCTTCGTAAGTGCAGGTCCTAAATCAGCTTTTTTCTCTGTTCCCTCACCACAATCCAGATTCTTTTGGGGAGTTACCAGTACAGTATGCAGAGCAGGAAGTACTTAATTTATTAAGCTACTGCTTTTCTTAATCTCAGTGGAGATATTGACTGATAAACAGCTACCTACGCAGCATGTTCATGTCGTTCCTAAATGAGCTTTTATCTCTCTCCCCTCACCACAAATCAGATTCTTCTGAGGAGTTCCCAGTACATTATCCTTTCCCCTGTGTAATTACCTTAAGAAGCTCCAGCTGTTTTTATTCTCAGAAGGTTTACTCCCTGATATACAGCTGCCTACCCCCTTCGTAAGTGCAGGTCCTAAATGAACTTTTTTCTCTGTTCCCTCACCACAATCCAGATTCTTTTGGGGAGTTACCAGTACAGTAACCATACCAGGAAGTACTTAATTTATTAAAATACTGCTTTTCTTAATCTCAGTGGAGATATTTACTGTTAAACAGCTACGTACGCAGCACGTTCATGTCGTTCCTAAATGAGCTTTTATCTCTCTCCCCTCACCACAAATCTGATTCTTCTGAGGAGTTCCCAGTACATTATCCTTTCCCCTGTGTAATTACCTTAACAAGCACCAGCTGTTTTTATTCTCAGAAGGTTTACTCCCTGATATACAGCTGCGTAACCCTTCGTAAGTGCAGGTCCTACATGAGCTTTTTTCTCTGTTCCCTCACCACAATCCAGATTCTTTTGGGGAGTTTCCAGTACAGTAACCATACCAGGAAGTACTTAATTTATTAAGCTACTGCTTTTCTTAATCTCAGTGGAGATATTTACTTATAAACAAATACCTACGCAGCATGTACATGTCGTTCCTAAATGAGCTTTTATCTCTCTCCCCTCACCACAAATCAGATTCTTCTGAGGAGTTCCCAGTACATTATCCTTTCCCCTGTATAATTACCTTAACAAGCTCCAGCTGTTTTTATTCTCAGAAGGTTTACTCCCTGATATACTGCTGCCTACCCCCTTCGTAAGTACAGGTCCTAAATGAGCTTTTTTCTCTGTTCCCTCACCACAATCCAGATTCTTTTGGGGAGTTACCAGTACAGTATCCATAAAAGGAAGTACTTAATTTATTAAGCTACTGTTTTTCTTAATCTCAGTGGAGATATTTACTGATAAACAGCTACCTTCGCAGCATGTTCATGTCGTTCCTAAATGAGCTTTTATCTCTCTCCCCTCACCACAAATCAGATTCTTCTGAGGAGTTCCCAGTACATTATCCTTTCCCCGGTGTAATTACCTTAACAAGCTCCAGCTGTTTTTATTCTCAGAAGGTTTACTCCCTGATATACAGCTGCCTAACCCTTCGTAAGAGCACGTCCTAAATGAGCTTTTTTCTCTGTTCCCTCAACAAAATCCCGATTCTTTTGGGGAGTTACCAGTACAGGAACCATACCAGGAAGTACTTGGTTTATTAAGCTACTGCTTTTCTTAAACTCAGTGGAGATATTTACTGATAAACAGCTACCTACGCAGCATGTTCATGTCGTTCCTAAATGAGCTTTTATCTCTCTCCCCTCACCACAAATCAGATTCTTCTGAGGAGTTCCCAGTACATTATCCTTTCCCCTGTGTAATTACCTTAACAAGCACCAGCTGTTTTTATTCTCAGAAGGTTTACTCCCTGATATACAGCTGCCTAACCCCTTCGTAAGTGCAGGTCCTAAATGAGCTTTTTTCTCTGTTCCCTCACCACAATCCAGATTCTTTTGGGGAGTTACCAGTACAGTAACCATTCCAGGAAATACTTAATTTATTAAGCTACTGCTTTTCTTATCTCAGTGGAGATATTTACTGATAAACAGCTACCTACGCAGCATGTTCATGTCGTTCCTAAATGAGCTTTTATCTCTCTCCCCTCACCACAAATCAGATTCTTCTGAGGAGTTCCCAGTACATTATCCTTTCCCGTGTGTAATTACCTTAAGAAGCTCCAGCTGTTTTTATTCTCAGAAGGTTTACACCCTGATATACAGCTGCCTACCCCCTTCGTAAGTGCAGGTCCTAAATGAGCTTTTTTCTCTGTTCCCTCACCACAATCCAGATTCTTTTGGGGAGTTACCAGTACAGTAACCATACCAGGAAGTACTTAATTTATTAAAATACTGCTTTTCTTAATCTCAGTGGAGATATTTACTGTTAAACAGCTACGTACGCAGCACGTTCATGTCGTTCCTAAATGAGCTTTTATCTCTCTCCCCTCACCACAAATCTGATTCTTCTGAGGAGTTCCCAGTACATTATCCTTTCCCTTGTGTAATTACCTTAACAAGCACCAGCTGTTTTTATTCTCAGAAGGTTTACTCCCTGATATACTGCTGCCTACCCCCTTCGTAAGTACAGGTCCTAAATGAGCTTTTTTCTCTGTTCCCTCACCACAATCCAGATTCTTTTGGGGAGTTACCAGTACAGTATCCATAAAAGGAAGTACTTAATTTATTAAGCTACTGCTTTTCTTAATCTCAGTGGAGATATTTACTGATAAACAGCTACCTTCGCAGCATGTTCATGTCGTTCCTAAATGAGCTTTTATCTCTCTCCCCTCACCACAAATCAGATTCTTCTGAGGAGTTCCAGTACATTATCCTTTCCCGGTGTAATTACCTTAACAAGCTCCAGCTGTTTTTATTCTCAGAAGGTTTACTCCCTGATATACAGCTGCCTAACCCTTCGTAAGTGCAGGTCCTAAATGATCTTTTTTCTCTGTTCCCTCAACAAAATCCCGATTCTTTTGGGGAGTTACCAGTACAGGAACCATACCAGGAAGTACTTGATTTATTAAGCTACTGCTTTTCTTAAACTCAGTGGAGATATTTACTGATAAACAGCTACCTACGCAGAATGTTCATGTCGTTCCTAAATGAGCTTTTATCTCTCTCCCCTCACCACAAATCAGATTCTTCTGAGGAGTTCCCAGTACATTATCCTTCCCCTGTGTAATTACCTTAACAAGCACCAGCTGTTTTTATTCTCAGAAGGTTTACTCCCTGATATACAGCTGCCTAACCCCTTCGTAAGTGCAGGTCCTAAATGAGCTTTTTTCTCTGTTCCCTCACCACAATCCAGATTCTTTTGGGGAGTTACCAGTACAGTAACCATACCAGGAAATACTTAATTTATTAAGCTACTGCTTTTCTTAATCTCAGTGGAGATATTTACTGATAAACAGCTACCTACGCAGCATGTTAATGTCGTTCCTAAATGAGCTTTTATCTCTCTCCCCTCACCACAAATCAGATTCTTCTGAGGAGTTCCCAGTACATTATCCTTTCCCCTGTGTAATTACCTTAACAAGCTCCAGCTGTTTTTATTCTAAGAAGGTTTACTCCCTGATATACTGCTGCCTACCCCCTTCGTAAGTGCAGTTCCTAAATGAGTTTTTTCTCTGTTCCCTCACCACAATCCAGATTCTTTTGGGGAGGTTACCAGTACAGTAACCATACCAGGAAGTACTTAATTTATTAAGCTATCGCTTTTCTAATCTCAGTGGAGATATTTACTGATAAACAGCTACCTACGCAGCATGTTCATGTCGTTCCTAAATGAGCTTTTATCTATCTCCCTCACCACAAATCAGATTCTTCTGAGGAGTTCCCAGTACATTATCCTTTCCCCTGTGTAATTACCTTAACAAGCTCCAGCTGTTTTTATTCTCAGAAGGTTTACTCCCTGATATACAGCTGCCTACCCCCTTCGTAAGTGCAGGTCCTAAATGAGCTTTTTTTCTCTGTTCCCTCACCACAATCCAGATTCTTTTGGGGAATTACCAGTACAGTAATCATACCAGGAAGTACTTAATTTATTAAGCCTACTGCTTTTCTTAATCTCAGTGGAGATATTTACTGATAAACAGCTACCTACGCAGCATGTTCATGTCGTTCCTAAATGAGCTTTTATCTCTCTCCCCTCACCATAAATCAGATTCTTCTGAGGAGTTCCCAGTACATTATCCTTTCCCCTGTGTAATTACCTTAACAAGCTCCAGCTGTTTTTATTCTCAGAAGGTTTACTCCCTGACATACAGCTGCTACCCCCTTCGTAAGTGTAGGTCCTAAATGAGCTTTTTTCTCTGTTCCCTCACCACAATCAGATTCTTTTGGGGAGTTACAGTACAGTATGCATAGCAGGAAGTACTTAATATATTAAGCTATGGTTTTCTTAATCTCAGTGGAGATATTTACTGATAAACAGCTACCTACGCAGCATGTTCATGTCGTTCCTAAATGAGCTTTTATCTCTCTCCCCTCACCACAAATCAGATTCTTCTGAGGAGTTCCCAGTACATTATCCTTTTCCCTGTGGAATTACCTTAACAAGCTCCAGCTGTTTTTATTCTCAGAAGGTTTACTCCCTGATATACAGCTGCCTACCCCTTCGTAAGTGCAGGTCCTATATGAGCTTTTTTCTCTGTTCCCTCACCACAATCCAGATTATTTTGGGGAGTTACCAGTAAAGTAACCATACCAGGAAGAACTTAATTTATTTTCATTTTTTTTACCAGGAAGTATTAATTTATTAAGCTACTGCTTTTCTAATCTCAGTGGAGATATTTACTGATAAACAGCTACCTACCCAGCATGGTCATGTCGTTCCTAAATGAGCTTTTATCTCTTTCCCTCACCACAAATCAGATTCTTCTGAGGAGTTCCCAGTACATTATCCTTTCCCCTGTGTAATTACCTTAACAAGCTCCAGCTGTTTTTATTCTCAGAAGGTTACTCCCTGTTATACTGCTGCCTACCCCATTCGTAAGTGCAGTTCCTAAATTAGCTTTTTTCTCTGTTCCCTCACCACAATCCAGATTCTTTTGGGGAGTTACCAGTACAGTAACCATACCAGGAAGTACTTAATTTATTAAGCTACTGCTTTTCTTAATCTCAGTGGAGATATTTACTGATAAACAGCTACCTACGCAGCATGGTTCATGTCGTTCTTAATGAGCTTTTATCTCTCTCCCCTCACCACAAATCAGATTCTTCTGAGGATTTCCCAGTACATTATCCTTTCCCCTGTGTAATTACCTTATCAAGCTCCAGCTGTTTTTTATTCTCAGAAGGTTTACTCCCTGATATACAGCTGCCTACTCCCTTCGTAAGTGCAGGTCCTAAATGAGCTTTTTTCTCTGTTCCCTCACCACAATCCAGATTCTTTTGGGGAGTTACCAGTACAGTAACCATACCAGGAAGTACTTAAGTTATTAAGCTATGCTTTTCTTAATCTCAGTGGAGATATTTACTGATAAACAGCTACCTACGCAGCATGTTCATGTCGTTCCTAAATGAGCTTTTATCTCTCTCCCCTCACCAAAATCAGATTCTTCTGAGGAGTTCCAGTACATTATCCTTTCCCCTGTGTAATTACCTTAACAAGCTCCAGCTGTTTTTATCCTAAGACGGTTTACTCCCTGATATACAGCTGCCAACCCCCTTCGTAAGTGCAGGTCCTAAATGAGCTTTTTTCTCTGTTCCCTCACCACAATCCAGATTCTTTTGGGAGGTACCAGTACAGTAACCATACCAGGAAGTACTTAATTTATTAAGCTACTGCTTTTCTTAATCTCAGTGGAGATATTTACTGATAAACAGCTACCTACGCAGCATGTTCATGTCGTTCCTATATGAGCTTTTTCTCTCTCCCCTCACCACAATCAGATTCTTCTGAGGAGTTCCAGTACATTATCCTTTCCCCTGTGTAATTACCTTAACAAGCTCCAGCTGTTTTTATTCTCAGAAGGTTTACTCCTGATATACAGCTGCCTACCCCCTTCGTAAGTGCAGGTCCTAAATGAGCTTTTTCTCTGTTCCCTCACCACAATCCAGATTCTTTTGGGGAGTTACCAGTACAGAAACCATACCAGGAAGTACTTAATTTATTAAGGTACTGATTTTCTTAATCTCAGTGGAGATATTTACTGATAAACAGCTACCTACACAGCATGTTCATGTCGTTCCTAAAATGAGCTTTTATCTATCTCCCTCACCACAAATCAGATTCTTCTGAGGAGTTCCCAGTACATTATCCTTTCCCTGTGTAATTACCTTAACAAGCTCCAGCTGTTTTTATTCTCAGAAGGTTTACCTCCTGATATACAGCTGCTAACCTTCGTAAGTGCAGGTCTACATGAGATTTTTTCTCTGTACCCTCACCACAATCCAGATTCTTTTGGGGAGGTTACCAGTATAGTAACTATACCAGGAAGTACTTAATTTATTAAGCTCTGCTTTTCTTAATCTCAGTGGACATATTTACTGATAAACAGCTACCTACGCAGTATGTTCATGTCGTTCCTAAATGAGCTTTTATCTCTCTCCCTCACCACAAATCAGATTCTTCTGAGGAGTTCTAGTACATTATCCCTCCCCTGTGTAATTACCTTAACAAGCTCCAGCTGTTTTTATTCTCAGAAGGTTTACTCCCTGATATACAGCTGCCTACCCCTTCGTAAGTGCAGGTCTAAATGAGCTATTTTCTCTGTTCCCTGACCACAATCCAGATTCTATTGGAGTCTCTCAGTACAGTAACCATACCAGGAAGTACTTAATTTATTAAGCTACTGCTTTTCTTAATCTCAGTGGAGATATTTACTTATAAACAGCTACCTACGGCAGCATGTACATGTGGTTCCTAAATGAGCTTTTATCTCTCTCCCCCTCAACCACAAATCAGATTCTTCTGAGGAGTTCCCAGTACATTATCCTTTCCCCTGTATAATTACCGTAACAAGCTCCAGCAGTTTTTATTCTCAGAAGGTTTACTCCCTGATATACTGCTGCCTACCCCCCTCGTAAGTTCAGGTCCTAAATGAGCTTTTTTCTCTGTTCCCTCTCCACAATCAGATTCTATTGGGGAGCTTACCCGTACAGTATCCATAAAAGGAAGTACTTATTTATTAAGCTACTGCTTTTTCTTAATCTCAGTGGAGATATTTACTGATAAACAGCTACCTACGCAGCATGTTCATGTCGTCTCTAAATGAGCTTTTATCTCTCTCCCCTCACCACAAATCAGATTCTTCTGAGGAGTTCCAGTACATTATCCTTTCCCCTGTGTAATTACCTTAACAAGCTCCAGCTGTTTTATTCTCAGAAGGTTTACTCCCTGATATACAGCTGCCTAACCCCTTCGTAAGTGCAGTCCTAAATGAGCTTTTTTCTCTGTTCCCTCACCACAATCCAGATTCTTTTGGGGAGTTACCAGTACAGTAACCATACCAGGAAATACTTAATTTATTAAGCTACTGCTTTTCTTAATCTCAGTGGAGATATTACTGATAAACAGCTACCTATGCAGCATGTTCATGTCGTTACTAAATGAGCTTTTATCTCTCTCAAATCACCACAAATCAGATTCTTCTGAGGAGTTCCCAGTACATTATCCTTTCCCCTGTGTAATTACCTTAACAAGCTCAGCTGTTTTTATTCTCAGAAGGTTTACTCCCTGATATACTGCTGCTACCCCCTCGTAAGTGCAGTTCCTAAATGAGCTTTTTTTCTCTTTTCCCTCACCACAATCAGATACTTTTGGGGAGTTACCAGTACAGTAACCATACCAGGAAGTACCTTAATTTATTAAGCTACTGCTTTTCTTAATCTCAGTGGAGATACTTAATGATAAACAGGCTAACTACGCAGCATGTTCATGTCGTTTCTTATGAGCTTTTATCTCTCTCCCCTCACCACAAATCAGATTCTTCTGAGGATTTCCAGTACATTATCCTTTTCCCCTGTGTAATTACCTTAACAAGCTCCAGCTGTTTTTATTCTCAGAAGGTTTACTCCCTGATATACAGCTGCCTACCCCCTTCGTAAGTGCAGGTCCTAAATGAGCTTTTTTCTCTGATCCCTCACCACAATCCAGATTCTTTGGGGAGTTACCAGTACAGTAACCATACCAGGAAGTACTTAATTTATTAAGCTACTGCTTTTCTTATCTCAGTGGGAGATATTTACTGATAAACA
>NW_025961796.1:0-53220 GCF_023159225.1 Perognathus longimembris pacificus | reverse complement strand
AAAAAAAGCTCATTTAGGACCTGCACTACGAAGGGCGTAGGCAGCTGTATATCAGGGGAGTAAATCTTCTGAGAATAAAAACAGCTGGAGCTTGTTAAGGTAATTACACAGGGGAAAGGATAATGTACTGGGAACTCCCCAGAAGAATCTGATTTGTGTGAGGGGAGAGAGATAAAAGCTCATTTAGGAACGACATGAACATGCTGCGTAGGTAGCTGTTTATCAGTAAATATCTCCACTGAGATTAAGAAAAGCAGTAGCTTAATATATTAAGTAGTTCCTGGTATGGTTACTGTACTGGTAACTCCCCAAAAGAATCTGGATTGTGGTTTGGGAACAGAGAAAAAAGCTCATTTAGGACCTGCACTTACGAAGGGGATAGGCAGCTGTATATCATGGAGTAAACCTTCTGAGAATAAAAACAGCTGGAGCTTGTTAAGGTAATTACACAGGGGAAAGGATAATGTACTGGGAACTCCTCAGAAGAATCTGATTTGCGGTGAGGGGAGAGAGATAAAAGCTCATTTAGGAACGACATGAACATGCTGCGTAGGTAGCTGTTTATCAGTAAATATCTCCACTGAGATTAAGAAAAGCAGTACCTTAATAAATTAAGTACTTCCTGGTATGGTTACGGTACTGGTAACTCCCAAAAAGAATCTGGATTGTGGTGAGGGAACAGAGAAAAAAGCTCATTTAGGACCTCCACTTATGAAGGGCCTAGGCAGCTGTATATCAGGGAGTCAAACTACTGAGAATAAAAACAGCTGGAGCTTGTTAAGGTAATTACACAGGGGAAAGGATAATGTACTGGGAACTCCTCAGAAGAATCTGATTTGTGGTGAGGAGAGAGAGATAAAAGCTCATTTAGGAACGACATGAACATGCTGCGTACGTAGCTGTTTATCAGTGAATATCTCCACTGAGATTAAGAAAAGCAGTAGCTTAATAAATTAAGTACTTCCTGGTAAAAAAAATAAAAATAAAAATAAATTAAGTACTTCCTGGTATGGTTACTTTACTGGTAAGTCCCCAAAAGAATCTGGATTGTGGTGAGGGAACAGAGAAAAAAGGTCATTAAGGACCTGCACTTACGAAGGGGGTAGGCAGCTGTATATCTGGGAGTAAACCTTCTGAGAATAAAAACAGCCTGGAGCTTGTTAAGGTAATTACACAGGGGAAAGGATAATGTACTGGGAACTCCTCAGAAGAATCTGATTTGTGATGAGGGGAGAGAGATAAAAGCTCATTTAAGAATGACATGGACATGCTGCGTAGGTAGCTGTTTATCAGTAAATATCTCCACTGAGATTAAGAAAAGCAGTAGCTTAATAAACTAAGTACTTCCTGGTATGGTTACTGTACTGGTAACTCCCCAAAAGAATCTGGATTGTGGTGAGGGAACAGAGAAAAAAGCTCATTTAGGACCTGCACTTACGAAGGGGGTAGGCAGCTGTTTATCAGGGAGTAAAACTTCTGAGAATAAAAACAGCTGGAGCTTGTTAAGGTAATTACACAGAGGAAAGGATAATGTACTGGGAACTCCTCAGGAGAATCTGATTTGTGGTGAGGGGAGAGAGATAAAAAGCTCATTTAGGAACGACATGAACATGCTGCGTAGGTAGCAGTTATCAGTAAATATCTCCACTGAGATTAAGAAAAGCAGTAGCTTAATAAATTAAATACTTCCTTGTATGGATACTGTACTGGTAACTCCCGAAAAGAATCTGGATTGTGGTGAGGGGAGAGAGATAAAAGCTCATTTAGGAACGACATGAACATGCTGCGTAGGTAGCTGTTTATCAGTAAATATCTCCACTGAGATTAAGAAAAGCAATAGCTTAATAAATTAAGTACTTCCTGGTATGGTTTCTGTACTGGTAACTCCCCAAAAGAATCTGGATTTTGGTGAGGGAACAGAGATAAAAGCTCATTTAGGACCTGCACTTACGAAGGGGGTAGGCAGCTGTATATCAGGGAGTCAACCTTCTGAGAATAAAAACAGCTGGAGTTTGTTAAGGTAATTACACAGGGGAAAGGATAATGTACTGGGAACTCCTCAGAAGAATCTGATTTGTGGTGAGGGTAGAGAGATAAAAGCTCATTTAGGAACGACATGAACATGCTGCGTACGTAGCTGTTTTATCAGTAAATATCTCCACTGAGATTAAGAAAAGCAGTAGCTTAATAAATTTAAGTACTTCCTGGTATGGTTACTGTACTGGTAACTCCCCAAAAGCATCTGGATTGTGGTGAGGGAACAGAGAAAAAAGCTCATTTAGGACCTGCACTTACGAAGGGGGTAGGCAGCTGTATATCAGGGAGTAAACCTCCTGAGAATAAAAACAGCTGGAGCTTGTTAAGGTAATTACACAGGGGAAAGGATAATGTACTGGGAACTCCTCAGAAGAATCTGATTTGTGGTGAGGGCAGAGAGATAAAAGCTCATTTAGGAACGACATGAACATGCTGCGTAGGTAGCTGTTTATCAGTAAATATCTCCACTGATATAAGAAAAAAAGTAGCTTAATAAATTAAGTACTTCCTGGTATGGTTACTGTACTGGTAACCTCCCCAAAAGAATCTGGATTGTGGTGAGGGAACAGAGAAAAAAGCTCATTTAGGACCTGCACTTACGAATGGGGTAGGCAGCTGTATATCAGGGAGTAAACCTTCTGAGAATAAAAACAGCTGGAGCTTGTTAAGGTAATTACACAGGGGAAAGGATAATGTACTGGGAACTCCTCAGAAGAATCTGATTTGTGCTGAGGGGAGAGAGATAAAAGCTCATTTAGGAACGAAATGAACATGCTGCGTAGGTAGCTGTTTATTCAGTAAATATCTCCACTGAGATAAGAAAAGCAGTATCTTAATAAATTAAGTAGTTCCTGGTATGGTTACTGTACTGGTAACTCCCCAAAAGAATCTGGATTGTGGTGAGGGAACAGAGAAAAAAGCTCATTTAGGACCTGCACTTACGAAGGGGGTAGGCAGCTGTATATCAGGGAGTAAACCTTCTGAGAATAAAAACAGCTGGAGCTTGTTAAGGTAATTACACAGGGGAAAGGATAATGTACTGGGTACTCCTCAGAAGAATCTGATTTGTGGTGAGGGGAGAGAGATAAAAGCTCATTTAGGAACGACATGAACTGCTGCGTAGGTAGCTGTTTATCAGTAAATATCTCACTGAGATTAAGAAAAGCAGTAGCTTAATAAATTAAGTACTTCCTGTATGGTTTACTGTACTGGTAACTCCCCAAAAGAATCTGGATTGTGGTGAGGGAACAGAGAAAAAAGCTCATTTAGGACCTGCACTTACGAAGGGGGTAGGCAGCTGTATATCAGGGAGTAAACCTCCTGAGAATAAAAACAGCTGGAGCTTGTTAAGGTAATTACACAGGGGAAAGGATAATGTACTGGGAACTCCTCAGAAGAATCTGATTTGTGGTGAGGGCAGAGAGATAAAAGCTCATTTAGGAACGACATGAACATGCTGCGTAGGTAGCTGTTTATCAGTAAATATCTCCACTGATATTAAGAAAAGCAGTAGCTTAATAATTAAGTACTTCCTGGTATGGTTACTGTACTGGTAACTCCCAAAAAGAATCTGGATTGTGGTGAGGGAACAGAGAAAAAAGCTCATTTAGGACCTGCACTTACGAAGGGCGTATGCAGCTGTATATCAGGGAGTAAATCTTCTGAGAATAAAAACAGCTGGAGCTTGTTAAGGTAATTACACAGGGGAAAGGATAATGTACTGGGAACTCCCCAAAGAATCTGATTTGTGTGAGGGGAGAGAGATAAAAGCTCATTTAGGAACGACATGAACATGCTGCGTAGGTAGCTGTTGATCAGTAAATATCTCCACTGAGATTAAGAAAAGCAGTAGCTTAATATATTAAGTAAGTTCCTGGTATGGTTACTGTACTGGTAACTCCCCAAAAGAATCTGGATTGTGGTTTGGGAACAGAGAAAAAAGCTCATTTAGGACCTGCACTTACGAAGGGGATAGGCAGCTGTATATCATGGAGTAAACCTTCTGAGAATAAAAACAGCTGGAGCTTGTTAAGGTAATTACACAGGGGAAAGGATAATGTACTGGGAACTCCTCAGAAGAATCTGATTTGCGGTGAGGGGAGAGAGATAAAAGCTCATTTAGGAACGACATGAACATGCTGCGTAGGTAGATGTTTATCAGTAAATATCTCCACTGAGATTAAGAAAAGCAGTACCTTAATAAATTAAGTACTTCCTGGTATGGTTACGGTACTGGTAACTCCCCAAAAGAATCTGGATTGTGGTGAGGGAACAGAGAAAAAAGCTCATTTAGGACCTGCACTTACGAATGGGGTAGGCAGCTGTATATCAGGGAGTAAACCTTCTGAGAATAAAAACAGCTGGAGCTTGTTAAGGTAATTAGACAGGGGAAAGGATAATGTACTGGGAACTCCTCAGAAGAATCTGACTTGTGGTGAGGGGAGAGAGATAAAAGCTCATTTAGGAACGACATGAACATGCTGTGTACGTAGCTGTTTATAAGTAAATATCTCCACTGAGATTAAGAAAAGCAGTAGCTTAATAAATTAAGTACTTCCTGGTAAAAAAATAAAAATAAAAATAAATTAAGTACTTCCTAGTATGGTTACTTTACTGGTAACTCCCCAAAAAGAATCTGGATTTTGGTGAGGGAACAGAGAAAAAAGCTCATTAAGGACCTGCACTTACGAAGGGGGTAGGCAGCTGTATATCAGGGAGTAAACCTTCTGAGAATAAAAACAGCTGGAGCTTCTTAAGGTAATTACACAGGGGAAAGGATAATGTACTGGGAACTCCTCAGAAGAATCTGATTTGTGCTGAGGGGAGAGAGATAAAAGCTCATTTAGGAACGAAATGAACATGCTGCGTAGGGAGCTGTTTATCAGTAAATATCTCCACTGAGATTAAGAAAAGCAGTAGCTTAATAAATTAAGTACTTCCTGGTATGGTTACTGTACTGGTAACTCCCCAAAAGAATCTGGATTGTGGTGAGGGAATAGAGAAAAAAGCTCATTTAGGACCTGCACTTACGAAGGGGGTAGGCAGCTGTATATCAGGGAGTAAACCTTCTGAGAATAAAAACAGCTGGAGCTTGTTAAGGTAATTACACAGGGGAAAGGATAATGTACTGGGTTCTCCTCAGAAGAATCTGATTTGTGTTGAGGGGAGACAGATAAAAGCTCATTTAGGAACGACATGAACATGCTGCGTACGTAGCTGTTTATCAGTAAATATCTCCACTGAGATTAAGAAAAGCAGTAGCTTAATAAATTAAGTACTTCCTGGTATGGTTACTGTACTGGTAACTCCCAAAAAGAATCTGGATTGTGGTGAGGGAACAGAGAAAAAAGCTCATTTAGGACCTGCACTTATGAAGGGGGTAGGCAGCAGTATATCAGGGAGTAAACCTTCTGAGAATAAAAACATCTGGAGCTTTGTAAGATAATTACACAGGGTAAAGGATAATGTACTGGGAACTCCTCAGAAGAATCTGATTTGTGGTGAGGGGAGAGAGATAAAAGCTCATTTAGGAACGACATGTACATGCTGCGTACTTAGCTGTTTATCAGTAAATATCTCCACTGAGATTAAGAAAAGCAGTAGCTTAATAAACTAAGTACTTCCTGGTATGGTTACTGTACTGGTAACTCCCCAAAAGAATCTGGATTGTGGTGAGGGAACAGAGAAAAAAGCTCATTTAGGACCTGCACTTACGAAGGGGATAGGCAGCTGTATATCATGGAGTAAACCTTCTGAGAATAAAAACAGCTGGAGCTTGTTAAGGTAATTACACAGGGGAAAGGATAATGTACTGGGAACTCCTCAGAAGAATCTGATTTGCGGTGAGGGGAGAGAGATAAAAGCTCATTTAGGAACGACATGAACATGCTGCGTAGGTAGATGTTTATCAGTAAATATCTCCACTGAGATTAAGAAAAGCAGTACCTTAATAAATTAAGTACTTCCTGGTATGGTTACGGTACTGGTAACTCCCCAAAAGAATCTGGATTGTGGTTTGGGAACAGAGAAAAAAGCTCATTTAGGACCTGCACTTACGAAGGGGATAGGCAGCTGTATATCATGGAGTAAACCTTCTGAGAATAAAAACAGCTGGAGCTTGTTAAGGTAATTACACAGGGGATAGGATAATGTACTGGTAACTCCTCAGAAGAATCTGATTTGTGGTGAGGGGAGAGAGATAAAAGCTCATTTAGGAACGACGTGAACATGCTGCGTAGGTAGCTGTTTATCAGTAAATATCTCCACTGAGATTAAGAAAAGCAGTAGCTTAATAAATTAAGTACTTCCTGGTATAGTTACTTTACTGGTATCTCCCCAAAAGAATCTGGATTGTGGTGAGTGAACAGAGAAAAAAGCTCATTTAGGACCTGCACTTATGAAGGGGGTAGGCAGCAGTATATTAGGGAGTAAACCTTCTGAGAATAAAAACAGCTGGAGCTTGTTAAGGTAATTACACAGGGGAAAGGATAATGTACTGGGAACTCCTCAGAAGAATCTGATTTGTGGTGAGGGGAGGGAGATAAAAGCTCATTTAGGAACGACATGAACATGCTGCGTAGGTAGCTGTTTATCAGTAAATATCTCCACTGAGATTAAGAAAAGCAGTAGCTTAATAAATTAAGTACTTCCTGGTATGGTTACTGTACTGGTAACTCTCCAAAAGAATCTGTATTGTGGTGAGGGAACAGAGAAAAAAGCTCATTTAGGACCTGCACTTACGAAGGGGGTAGGCAGCTGTATATCAGGGAGTAAACCTTCTGAGAATAAAAACAGCTGGAGCTTGTTAAGGTAATTACACAGGCGAAAGGATAATGTACTGGGAACTCCTCAGAAGAATCTGATTTGTGGTGAGGGGAGAGAGATAAAAGCTCATTTAGGTACGACATGAACATGGTGCATAGGTAGCTGTTTATCAGTAAATATCTCCACTGAGATTAAGAAAAGCAGTAGCTTAATAAATTAAGTACTTCCTGGTATGGTTACTGTACTGGTAACTCCCCAAAAGAATCTGGATTGTGGTTTGGGAACAGAGAAAAAAGCTCATTTAGGACCTGCACTTACGAAGGGGATAGGCAGCTGTATATCATGGAGTAAACCTTCTGAGAATAAAAACAGCTGGAGCTTGTTAAGGTAATTACACAGGGGAAAGGATAATGTACTGGGAACTCCTCAGAAGAATCTGATTTGCGGTGAGGGGAGAGAGATAAAAGCTCATTTAGGAACGACATGAACATGCTGCGTAGGTAGATGTTTATCAGTAAATATCTCCACTGAGATTAAGAAAAGCAGTACCTTAATAAATTAAGGACTTCCTGGTATGGTTACGGTACTGGTAACTCCCAAAAAGAATCTGGATTGTGGTGAGGGAACAGAGAAAAAAGCTCATTTAGGACCTGCACTTATGAAGGGCCTAGGCAGCTGTATATCAGGGAGTCAAACTACTGAGAATAAAAACAGCTGGAGCTTGTTAAGGTAATTACACAGGGGAAAGGATAATGTACTGGGAACTCCTCAGAAGAATCTGATTTGTGGTGAGGAGAGAGAGATAAAAGCTCATTTAGGAACGACATGAACATGCTGCGTACGTAGCTGTTTATCAGTGAATATCTCCACTGAGATTAAGAAAAGCAGTAGCTTAATAAATTAAGTACTTCCTGGTAAAAAAAATAAAAATAAAAATAAATTAAGTACTTCCTGGTATGGTTACTTTACTGGTAAGTCCCCAAAAGAATCTGGATTGTGGTGAGGGAACAGAGAAAAAAGGTCATTAAGGACCTGCACTTACGAAGGGGGTAGGCAGCTGTATATCTGGGAGTAAACCTTCTGAGAATAAAAACAGCTGGAGCTTGTTAAGGTAATTACACAGGGGAAAGGATAATGTACTGGGAACTCCTCAGAAGAATCTGATTTGTGATGAGGGGAGAGAGATAAAAGCTCATTTAAGAATGACATGGACGTGCTGCGTAGGTAGCTGTTTATCAGTAAATATCTCCACTGAGATTAAGAAAAGCAGTAGCTTAATAAACTAAGTACTTCCTGGTATGGTTACTGTACTGGTAACTCCCCAAAAGAATCTGGATTGTGGTGAGGGAACAGAGAAAAAAGCTCATTTAGGACCTGCACTTACGAAGGGGGTAGGCAGCTGTTTATCAGGGAGTAAAACTTCTGAGAATAAAAACAGCTGGAGCTTGTTAAGGTAATTACACAGAGGAAAGGATAATGTACTGGGAACTCCTCAGGAGAATCTGATTTGTGGTGAGGGGAGAGAGATAAAAGCTCATTTAGGAACGACATGAACATGCTGCGTAGGTAGCAGTTTATCAGTAAATATCTCCACTGAGATTAAGAAAAGCAGTAGCTTAATAAATTAAATACTTCCTTGTATGGATACTGTACTGGTAACTCCCGAAAAGAATCTGGATTGTGGTGAGGGGAGAGAGATAAAAGCTCATTTAGGAACGACATGAACATGCTGCGTAGGTAGCTGTTTATCAGTAAATATCTCCACTGAGATTAAGAAAAGCAATAGCTTAATAAATTAAGTACTTCCTGGTATGGTTTCTGTACTGGTAACTCCCCAAAAGAATCTGGATTTTGGTGAGGGAAGAAAGATAAAAGCTCATTTAGGACCTGCACTTACGAAGGGGGTAGGCAGCTGTATATCAGGGAGTCAACCTTCTGAGAATAAAAACAGCTGGAGTTTGTTAAGGTAATTACACAGGGGAAAGGATAATGTACTGGGAACTCCTCAGAAGAATCTGATTTGTGGTGAGGGTAGAGAGATAAAAGCTCATTTAGGAACGACATGAACATGCTGCGTACGTAGCTGTTTATCAGTAAATATCTCCACTGAGATTAAGAAAAGCAGTAGCTTAATAAATTAAGTACTTCCTGGTATGGTTACTGTACTGGTAACTCCCCAAAAGAATCTGGATTGTGGTGAGGGAACAGAGAAAAAAGCTCATTTAGGACCTGCACTTACGAAGGGGGTAGGCAGCTGTATATCAGGGAGTAAATCTCCTGAGAATAAAAACAGCTGGAGCTTGTTAAGGTAATTACACAGGGGAAAGGATAATGTACTGGGAACTCCTCAGAAGAATCTGATTTGTGCTGAGGGGAGAGAGATAAAAGCTCATTTAGGAACGAAATGAACATGCTGCGTAGGTAGCTGTTTATCAGTAAATATCTCCACTGAGATTAAGAAAAGCAGTATCTTAATAAATTAAGTAGTTCCTGGTATGGTTACTGTACTGGTAACTCCCCAAAAGAATCTGGATTGTGGTGAGGGAACAGAGAAAAAAGCTCATTTAGGACCTGCACTTACGAAGGGGGTAGGCAGCTGTATATCAGGGAGTAAACCTTCTGAGAATAAAAACAGCTGGAGCTTGTTAAGGTAATTACACAGGGGAAAGGATAATGTACTGGGTACTCCTCAGAAGAATCTGATTTGTGGTGAGGGGAGAGAGATAAAAGCTCATTTAGGAACGACATGAACATGCTGCGTAGGTAGCTGTTTATCAGTAAATATCTCCACTGAGATTAAGAAAAGCAGTAGCTTAATAAATTAAGTACTTCCTGGTATGGTTACTGTACTGGTAACTCCCAAAAAGAATCTGGATTGTGGTGAGGGAACAGAGAAAAAAGCTCATTTAGGACCTGCAATAACGAAGGGCGTAGGCAGCTGTATATCAGGGAGTAAAACTTCTGAGAATAAAAACAGCTGGAGCTTGTTAAGGTAATTAGACAGGGGAAAGGATAATGTACTGGGAACTCCTCAGAAGAATCTGACTTGTGGTGAGGGGAGAGAGATAAAAGCTCATTTAGGAACGACATGAACATGCTGTGTACGTAGCTGTTTATAAGTAAATATCTCCACTGAGATTAAGAAAAGCAGTAGCTTAATAAATTAAGTACTTCCTGGTAAAAAAATAAAAATAAAAATAAATTAAGTACTTCCTAGTATGGTTACTTTACTGGTAACTCCCCAAAAGAATCTGGATTTTGGTGAGGGAACAGAGAAAAAAGATCATTAAGGACCTGCACTTACGAAGGGGGTAGGCAGCTGTATATCAGGGAGTAAACCTTCTGAGAATAAAAACAGCTGGAGCTTCTTAAGGTAATTACACAGGGGAAAGGATAATGTACTGGGAACTCCTCAGAAGAATCTGATTTGTGCTGAGGGGAGAGAGATAAAAGCTCATTTAGGAACGAAATGAACATGCTGCGTAGGGAGCTGTTTATCAGTAAATATCTCCACTGAGATTAAGAAAAGCAGTAGCTTAATAAATTAAGTACTTCCTGGTATGGTTACTGTACTGGTAACTCCCCAAAAGAATCTGGATTGTGGTGAGGGAATAGAGAAAAAAGCTCATTTAGGACCTGCACTTACGAAGGGGGTAGGCAGCTGTATATCAGGGAGTAAACCTTCTGAGAATAAAAACAGCTGGAGCTTGTTAAGGTAATTACACAGGGGAAAGGATAATGTACTGGGTACTCCTCAGAAGAATCTGATTTGTGGTGAGGGGAGACAGATAAAAGCTCATTTAGGAACGACATGAACATGCTGCGTACGTAGCTGTTTATCAGTAAATATCTCCACTGAGATTAAGAAAAGCAGTAGCTTAATAAATTAAGTACTTCCTGGTATGGTTACTGTACTGGTAACTCCCCAAAAGAATCTGGATTGTGGTGAGGGAATAGAGAAAAAAGCTCATTTAGGACCTGCACTTACGAAGGGGGTAGGCAGCTGTATATCAGGGAGTAAACCGTCTGAGAATAAAAACAGCTGGAGCTTGTTAAGGTAATTACACAGGGGATAGGATAATGTACTGGTAACTCCTCAGAAGAATCTGATTTGTGGTGAGGGGAGAGAGATAAAAGCTCATTTAGGAACGACGTGAACATGCTGCGTAGGTAGCTGTTTATCAGTAAATATCTCCACTGAGATTAAGAAAAGCAGTAGCTTAATAAATTAAGTACTTCCTGGTATAGTTACTTTACTGGTATCTCCCCAAAAGAATCTGGATTGTGGTGAGTGAACAGAGAAAAAAGCTCATTTAGGACCTGCACTTATGAAGGGGGTAGGCAGCAGTATATCAGGGAGTAAACCTTCTGAGAATAAAAACAGCTGGAGCTTGTTAAGGTAATTACACAGGGGAAAGGATAATGTACTGGGAACTCCTCAGAAGAATCTGATTTGTGGTGAGGGGAGGGAGATAAAAGCTCATTTAGGAACGACATGAACATGCTGCGTAGGTAGCTGTTTATCAGTAAATATCTCCACTGAGATTAAGAAAAGCAGTAGCTTAATAAATTAAGTACTTCCTGGTATGGTTACTGTACTGGTAACTCTCCAAAAGAATCTGTATTGTGGTGAGGGAACAGAGAAAAAAGCTCATTTAGGACCTGCACTTACGAAGGGGGTAGGCAGCTGTATATCAGGGAGTAAACCTTCTGAGAATAAAAACAGCTGGAGCTTGTTAAGGTAATTACACAGGGGAAAGGATAATGTACTGGGAACTCCTCAGAAGAATCTGATTTGGGGTGAGGGGAGAGAGATAAAAGCTCATTTAGGAACGACATGAACATGCTGCATAGGTAGCTGTTTATCAGTAAATATCTCCACTGAGATTAAGAAAAGCAGTAGCTTAATAAATTAAGTACTTCCTGGTATGGTTACTGTACTGGTAACTCCCCAAAAGAATCTGGATTGTGGTGAGGGAACAGAGAAAAAAGCTCATTTAGGACCTACACTTACGAAGGGGGTAGGCAGCTGTATATCAGGGAGTAAACCTTCTGAGAATAAAAACAGCTGGAGCTTGTTAAGGTAATTACTCAGGGGATAGGATAATGTACTGGGAACTCCTCAGAAGAATCTGATTTGTGCTGAGGGGAGAGAGATAAAAGCTCATTTAGGAACGACATGAACATGCTGAGTAGGTAGCTGTTTATCAGTAAATATCTCCACTGAGATTAAGAAAAGCAGTAGCTTAATAAATTAAGTACTTCCTGGTAAAAAAATAAAAATAAAAATAAATTAAGTACTTCCTAGTATGGTTACTTTACTGGTAACTCCCCAAAAGAATCTGGATTTTGGTGAGGGAACAGAGAAAAAAGCTCATTAAGGACCTGCACTTACGAAGGGGGTAGGCAGCTGTATATCAGGGAGTAAACCTTCTGAGAATAAAAACAGCTGGAGCTTCTTAAGGTAATTACACAGGGGAAAGGATAATGTACTGGGAACTCCTCAGAAGAATCTGATTTGTGCTGAGGGGAGAGAGATAAAAGCTCATTTAGGAACGAAATGAACATGCTGCGTAGGGAGCTGTTTATCAGTAAATATCTCCACTGAGATTAAGAAAAGCAGTAGCTTAATAAATTAAGTACTTCCTGGTATGGTTACTGTACTGGTAACTCCCCAAAAGAATCTGGATTGTGGTGAGGGAATAGAGAAAAAAGCTCATTTAGGACCTGCACTTACGAAGGGGGTAGGCAGCTGTATATCAGGGAGTAAACCTTCTGAGAATAAAAACAGCTGGAGCTTGTTAAGGTAATTACACAGGGGAAAGGATAATGTACTGGGTACTCCTCAGAAGAATCTGATTTGTGGTGAGGGGAGACAGATAAAAGCTCATTTAGGAACGACATGAACATGCTGCGTACGTAGCTGTTTATCAGTAAATATCTCCACTGAGATTAAGAAAAGCAGTAGCTTAATAAATTAAGTACTTCCTGGTATGGTTACTGTACTGGTAACTCCCCAAAAGAATCTGGATTGTGGTGAGGGAATAGAGAAAAAAGCTCATTTAGGACCTGCACTTACGAAGGGGGTAGGCAGCTGTATATCAGGGAGTAAACCGTCTGAGAATAAAAACAGCTGGAGCTTGTTAAGGTAATTACACAGGGGATAGGATAATGTACTGGTAACTCCTCAGAAGAATCTGATTTGTGGTGAGGGGAGAGAGATAAAAGCTCATTTAGGAACGACGTGAACATGCTGCGTAGGTAGCTGTTTATCAGTAAATATCTCCACTGAGATTAAGAAAAGCAGTAGCTTAATAAATTAAGTACTTCCTGGTATAGTTACTTTACTGGTATCTCCCCAAAAGAATCTGGATTGTGGTGAGTGAACAGAGAAAAAAGCTCATTTAGGACCTGCACTTATGAAGGGGGTAGGCAGCAGTATATCAGGGAGTAAACCTTCTGAGAATAAAAACAGCTGGAGCTTGTTAAGGTAATTACACAGGGGAAAGGATAATGTACTGGGAACTCCTCAGAAGAATCTGATTTGTGGTGAGGGGAGGGAGATAAAAGCTCATTTAGGAACGACATGAACATGCTGCGTAGGTAGCTGTTTATCAGTAAATATCTCCACTGAGATTAAGAAAAGCAGTAGCTTAATAAATTAAGTACTTCCTGGTATGGTTACTGTACTGGTAACTCTCCAAAAGAATCTGTATTGTGGTGAGGGAACAGAGAAAAAAGCTCATTTAGGACCTGCACTTACGAAGGGGGTAGGCAGCTGTATATCAGGGAGTAAACCTTCTGAGAATAAAAACAGCTGGAGCTTGTTAAGGTAATTACACAGGGGAAAGGATAATGTACTGGGAACTCCTCAGAAGAATCTGATTTGTGGTGAGGGGAGAGAGATAAAAGCTCATTTAGGAACGACATGAACATGCTGCATAGGTAGCTGTTTATCAGTAAATATCTCCACTGAGATTAAGAAAAGCAGTAGCTTAATAAATTAAGTACTTCCTGGTATGGTTACTGTACTGGTAACTCCCCAAAAGAATCTGGATTGTGGTGAGGGAACAGAGAAAAAAGCTCATTTATGACCTACACTTACGAAGGGGGTAGGCAGCTGTATATCAGGGAGTAAACCTTCTGAGAATAAAAACAGCTGGAGCTTGTTAAGGTAATTACTCAGGGGATAGGATAATGTACTGGGAACTCCTCAGAAGAATCTGATTTGTGCTGAGGGGAGAGAGATAAAAGCTCATTTAGGAACGACATGAACATGCTGAGTAGGTAGCTGTTTATCAGTAAATATCTCCACTGAGATTAAGAAAAGCAGTAGCTTAATAAATTAAGTACTTCCTGGTATGGTTACTGTACTGGTAAATCCCCAAAAGAATCTGGATTGTGGTGAGGGAACAGAGAAAAAAGCTCATTTAGGACCTGCACTTACGAAGGGGGTAGGCAGCTGTATATCAGGGAGTAAACCTTCTGAGAATAAAAACAGCTGGAGCTTGTTAAGGTAATTACACAGGGGAAAGGATAATGTACTGGAAACTCCTCAGAAGAATCTGATTTGTGGTGAGGGGAGAGAGATAAAAGCTCATTTAGGAATGACATGAACATGCTGCGTAGGTAGCTGTTTATCAGTAAATATCTCCACTGAGATTAAGAAAAGCAGTACCTTAATAAATTAAGTACTTCCTGGTATGGTTACGGTACTGGTAACTCCCAAAAAGAATCTGGATTTGGTGAGGGAACAGAGAAAAAAGCTCATTTAGGACCTGCACTTATGAAGGGCCTAGGCAGCTGTATATCAGGGAATCAAACTTCTGAGAATAAAAACAGCTGGAGCTTGTTAAGGTAATTACAGAGGGGAAAGGATAATGTACTGGGAACTGCTCAGAAGAATCTGATTTGTGGTGAGGAGAGAGAGATAAAAGCTCATTTAGGAACGACATGAACATGCTGCGTACGTAGCTGTTTATCAGTGAATATCTCCACTGAGATTAAGAAAAGCAGTAGCTTAATAAATTAAGTAATTCCTGGTAAAAAAAATAAAAATAAAAATAAATTAAGTACTTCCTGGTATGGTTACTTTACTGGTAAGTCCCCAAAAGAATCTGGATTGTGGTGAGGGAACAGAGAAAAAAGCTCATTAAGGACCTGCACTTACGAAGGGGGTAGGCAGCTGTATATCTGGGAGTAAACCTTCTGAGAATAAAAATAGCTGGAGCTTGTTAAGGTAATTACACAGGGGAAAGGATAATGTACTGGGAATTCCTCAGAAGAATCTGATTTGTGATGAGGGGAGAGAGATAAAAGCTCATTTAGGAATGACATGGACATGCTGCGTAGGTAGCTGTTTATCAGTAAATATCTCCACTGAGATTAAGAAAAGCAGTAGCTTAATAAACTAAGTACTTCCTGGTATCGTTACTGTACTGGTAACTCCCCAAAAGAATCTGGATTGTGGTGAGGGGAGAGAGATAAAAGCTCATTTAGGAACGAAATGAACATGCTGCGTAGGGAGCTGTTTATCAGTAAATATCTCCACTGAGATTAAGAAAAGCAGTAGCTTAATAAATTAAGTGCTTCCTGGTATGGTTACTGTACTGGTAACTCCCCAAAAGAATCTGTATTGTGGTGAGGGAACAGAGAAAAAAGCTCATTTAGGACCTGCACTTACGAAGTGGGTAGGCAGCTGTATATCAGGGAGTAAACCTTCTGAGAATAAAAACAGCGGGAGCTTGTTAAGGTAATTACACAGGGGAAAGGATAATGTACTGGGAACTCCTCAGAAGAATCTGATTTGTGGTGAGGGGAGAGAGATAAAAGCTCATTTAGGAACGACATGAACATGCTGCGAAGGTAGCTGTTTATCAGTAAATATCTCCACTGAGATTAAGAAAAGCAGTAGCTTAATAAATTAAGTACTTCCTGGTATGGTTACTGTACTGGTAACTCCCCCAAAGAATCTTGATTGTGGTGAGGGAACAGAGAAAAAAGCTCATTTAGGACCTACACTTACGAAGTGGGTAGGCAGCTGTATATCAGGGAGTGAACCTTCTGAGAATAAAAACAGCTGGAGCATGTTAAGGTAATTACACAGGGGATAGGATAATGTACTGGGAACTCCTCAGAAGAATCTGATTCGTGCTGAGGGGAGAGAGATTAAAGCTCATTTAGGAACGACATGAACATGCTGCGTAGGTAGCTGTTTATCAGTAAATATCTCCACTGAGATTAAGAAAAGCAGTAGCTTAATAAATTAAGTGCTTCCTGGTATGGTTACTGTACTGGTAACTCCCAAAAAGAATCTGTATTGTGGTGAGGGAACAGAGAAAAAAGCTCATTTAGGACCTGCACTTACGAAGTGGGTAGGCAGCTGTATATCAGGGAGTAAACCTTCTGAGAATAAAAACAGCGGGAGCTTGTTAAGGTAATTACACAGGGGAAAGGATAATGGACTGGGAACTCCTCAGAAGAATGTGATTTGTGGTGAGGGGAGAGAGATAAAAGCTCATTTAGGAACGACATGAACATGCTGCGAAGGTAGCTGTTTATCAGTAAATATCTCCACTGAGATTAAGAAAAGCAGTAGCTTAATAAATTAAGTACTTCCTGGTATGGTTACTGTACTGGTAACTCCCCAAAAGAATCTGTATTGTGGTGAGGGAACAGAGAAAAAAGCTCATTTAGGACCTGCACTTACGAAGGGGGTAGGCAGCTGTATATCAGGGAGTAAACCTTCTGAGAATAAAAACAGGTGGAGCTTGTTAAGGTAATTACACAGGGGAAAGGATAATGTACTTGGAACTCCTCAGAAGAATCTGATTTGTGGTGAGGGGAGAGAGATAAAAGCTCATTTAGGAACGACATGAACATGCTGCGTAGGTAGCTGTTTATCAGTAAATATCTCCACTGAGATTAAGAAAAGCAGTAGTTAAATAAATTAAGTACTTCCTGGTATGGTTATTGTACTGGTAAATCCCCAAAAGAATCTGGATTGTGGTGAGGGAACAGAGAAAAAAGTCATTTAGGACCTGCACTTACAAGGGGGTAGGCAGCTGTATATTTGGGAGTAAACCTTCTGAGATTAAAAACAGCTGGAACTTGTTAAGGTAATTACACAGGGGAAAGGATAATGTACTGGGAACTCCTCAGAAGAATCTGATTTGTGGTGAGGGGAGAGAGGTAATAGCTCATTTAGGAACGACATGAACATGCTGCGTAGGTAGCTGTTTATCAGTAAATATCTCCACTGAGATTAAGAAAAGCAGTAGCTTAATAAATTAAGTACTTCCTGGTATAGTTACTTTACTGGTATCTCCCCAAAAGAATCTGGATTGTGGTGAGGGAACAGAGAAAAAAGCTCATTTAGGACCAGCACTTATGAAGGGGGTAGGCAGCAGTATATCAGGGAGTAAACCTTCTGAGAATAAAAACATCTGGAGCTTTGTAAGACAATTACACAGGGTAAAGGATAATGTACTGGAAACTCCTCAGAAGAATCTGATTTGTGGTGAGGGGAGAGAGATAAAAGCTCATTTAGGAACGATATGTACATGCTGCGTACGTAGCTGTTTATCAGTAAATATCTCCACTGAGATTAAGAAAAGCAGTAGCTTAATAAACTAAGTACTTCCTGGTATGGTTACTGTACTGGTAACTCCCCAAAAGAATCTGGATTGTGGTGAGGGAACAGAGAAAAAAGCTCATTTAGGACCTGCTCTTACGAAGGGGGTAGGCAGCTGTATATCAGGGAGTAAACCTTCTGAGAATAAAACCAGCTGGAGCTTGTTAAGGTAATTACACAGGGGAAAGGATAATGTACTGGGAACTCCTCAGAAGAATCTGATTTGTGGTGAGGGGAGGGAGATAAAAGCTCATTTAGGAACGACATGAACATGCTGTGTAGGTAGCTGTTTATCAGTAAATATCTCCACTGAGATTAAGAAAAGCAGTAGCTTAATAAATTAAGTACTTCCTGGTATGGTTACTGTACTGGTAACTCCCCAAAAGAATCTGTATTGTGGTGAGGGAACAGAGAAAAAAGCTCATTTAGGACCTGCACTTACGAAGGGGGTAGGCAGCTGTATATCAGGGAGTAAACCTTCTGAGAATAAATACAGCGGGAGCTTGTTAAGGTAATTACACAGGGGAAAGGATAATGTACTGGGAACTCCTCAGAAGAATCTGATTTGTGGTGAGGGGAGAGAGATAAAAGCTCATTTAGGAACGACATGAACATGCTGCGTAGGTAGCTGTTTATCAGTAAATATCTCCACTGAGATTAAGAAAAGCAGTAGCTTAATAAATTAAGTACTTCCTGGTATGGTTACTGTACTGGTAACTCCCCAAAAGAATCTGGATTGTGGTGAGGGAACACAGAAAAATGCTCATTTAGGACCTACACTTACGAAGGGGGTAGGCAGCTGTATATCAGGGAGTAAACCTTCTGAGAATAAAAACAGCTGGAGCTTGATAAGGTAATTATTCAGGGGATAGGATAATGTACTGGGAACTCCTCAGAAGAATCTGATTTGTGCTGAGGGGAGAGAGATAAAAGCTCATTTAGGAACGACATGAACATCCTGCGTAGGTAGCTGTTTATCAGTAAATATCTCCACTGAGATTAAGAAAAGCAGTAGCTTAATAAATTAAGTGCTTCCTGGTATGGTTACTGTACTGGTAACTCCCCAAAAGAATCTGTATTGTGGTGAGGGAACAGAGAAAAAAGCTCATTTAGGACCTGCACTTACGAAGTGGGTAGACAGCTGTATATCAGGGAGTAAACCTTCTGAGAATAAAAACAGCGGGAGCTTGTTAAGGTAATTACACAGGGGAAAGGATAATGTACTGGGAACTCCTCAGATGAATCTGATTTGTGGTGAGGGGAGAGAGATAAAAGCTCATTTAGGAACGACATGAACATGCTGCGAATGTAGCTGTTTATCAGTAAATATCTCCACTGAGATTAAGAAAAGCAGTAGCTTAATAAATTAAGTACTTCCTGGTATGGTTACTGTACTGGTAACTCCCTCAAAGAATCTTGATTGTGGTGAGGGAACAGAGAAAAAAGCTCATTTAGGACCTACACTTACGAAGGGGGTAGGCAGTTGTATATCAGGGAGTAAACCTTCTGAGAATAAAAACAGCTGGAGCATGTTAAGGTAATTACAGAGGGGAAAGTATAATGTACTGGGAACTCCTCAGAAGAATCTGATTCGTGCTGAGGGGAGAGAGATAAAAGCTCATTTAGGAACGACATGAACATGCTGCGTAGGTAGCTGTTTATCAGTAAATATCTCCACTGAGATTAAGAAAAGCAGTAGCTTAATAAATTAAGTGCTTCCTGGTATGGTTACTGTACTGGTAACTCCCAAAAAGAATCTGTATTTTGGTGAGGGAACAGAGAAAAAAGCTCATTTAGGACCTGCACTTACGAAGTGGGTAGGCAGCTGTATATCAGGGAGTAAACCTTCTGAGAATAAAAACAGCGGGAGCTTGTTAAGGTAATTACACAGGGGAAAGGATAATGTACTGGGAACTCCTCAGAAGAATCTGATTTGTGGTGAGGGGAGAGAGATAAAAGCTCATTTAGGAACGACATGAACATGCTGCGAAGGTAGCTGTTTATCAGTAAATATCTCCACTGAGATTAAGAAAAGCAGTAGCTTAATAAATTAAGTACTTCCTGGTATGGTTACTGTACTGGAAACTCCCCAAAAGAATCTGGATTGTGGTGAGGGAACAGAGAAAAAAGCTCATTTAGGACCTGCACTTACGAAGGGGGTAGGCAGCTGTATATCAGGGAGTAAACCTTCTGAGAATAAAAACAGGTGGAGCTTGTTAAGGTAATTACACAGGGGAAAGGATAATGTACTGGGAACTCCTCAGAAGAATCTGATTTGTGGTGAGGGGAGAGAGATAAAAGCTCATTTAGGAACGACATGAACATGCTGCGTAGGTAGCTGTTTATCAGTAAATATCTCCACTGAGATTAAGAAAAGCAGTAGCTTAATAAATTAAGTACTTCCTGGTATGGTTACTGTACTGGTAACTCCCCAAAAGAATCTGGATTTTGGTGAGGGAACAGAGAAAAAAGCTCATTTAGAACCTGCACTTACGAAGGGGGAAGGCAGCTGTGTGTCAGGGAGTAAACCTTCTGAGAATAAAAACAGCTGGAGATTGTTAAGGTAATTACACAGGGGAAAGGATAATGTACTGGGAACTCCTCAGAAGAATCTGATTTGTGGTGAGGGGAGAGAGATAAAAGCTCATTTAGGAACGACATGAACATGCTGCGTAGGTAGCTGTTTATCAGTAAATATCTCCACTGAGATTAAGAAAAGCAGTAGTTAAATAAATTAAGTACTTCCTGGTATGGTTATTGTACTGGTAAATCCCCAAAAGAATCTGGATTGTGGTGAGGGAACAGAGAAAAAGGTCATTTAGGACCTGCACTTACGAGGGGGTAGGCAGCTGTATATTTGGGAGTAAACCTTCTGAGAATAAAAACAGCTGGAGCTTGTTAAGGTAATTACACAGGGGAAAGGATAATGTACTGGGAACTCCTCAGAAGAATCTGATTTGTGGTGAGGGGAGAGAGGTAATAGCTCATTTAGGAACAACATGAACATGCTGCGTAGGTAGCTGTTTATCAGTAAATATCTCCACTGAGATTAAGAAAAGCAGTAGCTTAATAAATTTAGTACTTCCTGGTATAGTTACTTTACTGGTATCTCCCCAAAAGAATCTGGATTGTGGTGAGGGAACAGAGAAAAAAGCTCATTTAGGACCAGCACTTATGAAGGGGGTAGGCAGCAGTATATCAGGGAGTAAACCTTCTGAGAATAAAAACATCTGGAGCTTTGTAAGATAATTACACAGGGTAAAGGATAATGTACTGGGAACTCCTCAGAAGAATCTGATTTGTGGTGAGAGGAGAGAGATAAAAGCTCATTTAGGAACGATATGTACATGCTGCGTACGTAGCTGTTTATCAGTAAATATCTCCACTGAGATTAAGAAAAGCAGTAGCTTAATAAACTAAGTACTTCCTGGTATGGTTACTGTACTGGTAACTCCCCAAAAGAATCTGGATTGTCGTGAGGGAACAGAGAAAAAAGCTCATTTAGGACCTGCACTTACGAAGGGGGTAGGCAGCTGTATATCAGGGAGTAAACCTTCTGAGAATAAAAACAGCTGGAGCTTGTTAAGGTAATTACACAGGGGAAAGGATAATGTACTGGGAACTCCTCAGAAGAATCTGATTTGTGGTGAGGGGAGGGAGATAAAAGCTCATTTAGGAACGACATGAACATGCTGCGTAGGTAGCTGTTTATCAGTAAATATCTCCACTGAGATTAAGAAAAGCAGTAGCTTATTAAATTAAGTACTTCCTGGTATGGTTACTGTACTGGTAACTCCCCAAAAGAATCTGTATTGTGGTGAGGGAACAGAGAAAAAAGCTCATTTAGGACCTGCACTTACGAAGGGGGTAGGCAGCTGTATATCAGGGAGTAAACCTTCTGAGAATAAATACAGCGGGAGCTTGTTAAGGTAATTACTCAGGGGATAGGATAATGTACTGGGAACTCCTCAGAAGAATCTGATTTGTGCTGAGGGGAGAGAGATAAAAGCTCATTTAGGAACGACATGAACATGCTGCGTAGGAAGCTGTTTATCAGTAAATATCTCCACTGAGATTAAGAAAAGCAGTAGCTTAATAAATTAAGTACTTCCTGGTATGGTTACTGTACTGGTAACTCCCCAAAAGAATCTGGATTGTGGTGAGGGAACAGAGAAAAAAGCTCATTTAGGACCTGCACTTACGAAGGGGGTAGGCAGCTGTATATCAGGGAGTAAACCTTCTGAGAATAAAAACAGCTGGAGCTTGTTAAGGTAATTATACAGGGGAAAGGATAATGTACTGGGAACTCCTCAGAAGAATCTGATTTGTGGTGAGGGGAGAGAGATAAAAGCTCATTTAGGAATGACATGAACATGCTGCGTACATAGCTGTTTATCAGTAAATATCTCCACTGAGATTAAGAAAACCAGTAGCTTAATAAATTAAGTACTTCCTGGTATGGTTACTGTACTGGTAACTCCCAAAAAGAATCTGGATTGTGGTGAGGGAACAGAGAAAAAAGCTCATTTAGGACCTGAACTTACGAAGGGCGTAGGCAGCTGTATATCAGGGAGTAAATCTTCTGAGAATAAAAACAGCTGGAGCTTGTTAAGGTAATTACACAGGGGAAAGGATAATGTACTGGGAACTCCTCAGAAGAATCTGATTTGTGTGAGGGGAGAGAGATAAAAGCTCATTTAGGAACGACATGAACATGCTGCGTAGCTAGCTGTTTATCAGTAAATATCTCCACTGAGATTAAGAAAAGCATTAGCTTAATATATTAAGTACTTCCTGGTATGGTTACTGTACTGCTAACTCCCCAAAAGAATCTGGATTGTGGTTTGGGAACAGAGAAAAAAGCTCATTTAGGACCTGCACTTTCGAAGGGGATAG
This sequence comes from Perognathus longimembris pacificus, assembly GCF_023159225.1. NCBI lineage: Eukaryota > Metazoa > Chordata > Mammalia > Rodentia > Heteromyidae > Perognathus > Perognathus longimembris. The sequence continues at coordinate 30,890 of NW_025961796.1, read as the reverse complement.
GCAGCTGTATATCATGGAGTAAACCTCCTGAGAATAAAAACAGCTGGAGCTTGTTAAGGTAATTACACAGGGGAAAGGATAATGTACTGGGAACTCCTCAGAAGAATCTGATTTGCGGTGAGGGGAGAGAGATAAAAGCTCATTTAGGAACGACATGAACATGCTGCGTAGGTAGCTGTTTATCAGTAAATATCTCCACTGAGATTAAGAAAAGCAGTAGCTTAATAAATTAAGTACTTCCTGGTATGGTTACGGTACTAGTAACTCCCAAAAAGAATCTGGATTGTGGTGAGGGAACAGAGAAAAAAGCCATTTAGGACCTGCACTTATGAAGGGCCTAGGCAGCTGTATATCAGGGAGTCAAACTTCTGAGAATAAAAACAGCTGGAGCTTGTTAAGGTAATTACACAGGGGAAAGGATAATGTACTGGGTACTCCTCAGAAGAATCTGATTTGTGGTGAGGAGAGAGAGATAAAAGCTCATTTAGGAACGACATGAACATGCTGCGTACGTAGCTGTTTATCAGTAAATATCTCCACTGAGATTAAGAAAAGCAGTAGCTTAATAAACTAAGTACTTCCTGGTATGGTTACTGTACTGGTAACTCCCCAAAAGAATCTGGATTGTGGTGAGGAGAGAGAGATAAAAGCTCATTTAGGAACGACATGAACATGCTGCGTAGGTAGCTGTTTATCAGTAAATATCTCCACTGAGATTAAGAAAAGCAGTAGCTTAATAAATTAAGTACTTCCTGGTAAAAAAAATAAAAATAAAAATAAATTAAGTACTTCCTGGTATGGTTACTTTACTGGTAAGTCCCCAAAAGAATCTGGATTGTGGTGAGGGAACAGAGAAAAAAGCTCATTAAGGACCTGCACTTACGAAGGGGGTAGGCAGCTGTATATCTGGGAGTAAACCTTCTGAGAATAAAAACAGCTGGAGCTTGTTAAGGTCATTACACAGGGGAAAGGATAATGTACTGGGAACTCCTCAGAAGATTCTGATTTGTGATGAGGGGAGAGAGATAAAAGCTCATTTAGGAATGACATGGACATGCTGCGTAGGTAGCTGTTTATCAGTAAATATCTCCACTGAGATTAAGAAAAGCAGTAGCTTAATAAACTAAGTACTTCCTGGTATGGTTACTGTACTGGTAACTCCCCAAAAGAATCTGGATTGTGGTGAGGAGAGAGAGATAAAAGCTCATTTAGGAACGACATGAACATGCTGCGTAGGTAGCTGTTTATCAGTAAATATCTCCACTGAGATTAAGAAAAGCAGTAGCTTAATAAATTACTTACTTACTGGTATGGTTACTGTACTGGTAACTCCCCAAAAGAATCTGGATTTTGGTGAGGGAACAGAGACAAAAGCTCATTTAGGACCTGCACTTACGAAGGGGGTAGGCAGCAGTATATCCTGGAGTAAACCTTCTGAGAATAAAAACACCTGTAGCTTGTTAAGGTAATTACACAGGGGAAAGGATAATGTACTGGGAACTCCTCAGAAGAATCTGATTTGTGGTGAGGGGAGAGAGATAAAAGCTCATTTAGGAACGACATGAACATGCTACGTAGGTAGCTGTTTATCAGTAAATATCTCCACTGAGATTAAGAAAAGCAGTAGCTTAATAAATTAAGTACTTCCTGGTATGGTTACTGTACTGGTAACTCCCAAAAAGAATCTGGATTGTGGTGAGGGAACAGAGAAAAAAGCTCTTTTAGGACCTGCACTTACGAAGGGCGTAGGCAGCTGTATATCAGGGAGTAAAACTTCTGAGAATAAAAACAGCTGGAGCTTGTTAAGGTAATTACACAGGGGAAAGGATAATGTACTGGGAACTCCTCAGAAGAATCTGATTTGTGTGAGGGGAGAGAGATAAAAGCTCATTTAGGAACGACATGAACAAGCTACGTAGGTAGCTGTTTATCAGTAAATATCTCCACTGAGATTAAGAAAAGCAGTAGCTTAAAAAACTAAGTACTTCCTGGTATGGTTACTGTACTGGTAACACCCCAAAATAATCTGGATTGTGGTGAGGGAACAGAGAAAAAAGCTCATTTAGGATCTGCACTTACGAAGGGGGTAGGCAGCTGTATATCAGGGAGTAAACCATCTGAGAATAAAAACAGCTGGAGCTTGTTAAGGTAATTTCACAGAGGAAAGGATAATGTACTGGGAACTCCTCAGAAAAATCTGATTTGTGGTGAGGGCAGAGAGATAAAAGCTCATTTAGGAATGACATGAACATGCTGCGTAGGTAGCTGTTTATCAGTAAATATCTCCACTGAGATTAAGAAAAGCAGTAGCTTAATAAATTAAGTACTTCCTTGTATGGATACTGTACTGGTAACTCCCCAAAAGAATCTGGATTGAGTTGAGGGGAGAGAGATAAAAGCTCATTTACGAACGACATGAACATGTTGCGTAGGTAGCTGTTTATCAGTAAATATCTCCACTGAGATTAAGAAAAGCAGTAGCTTAATATATTAAGTAATTCCTGGTATGGTTACTTTACTGGTAACTCCCCAAAAGAATCTGGATTGTGGTGAGGGAACAGAGAAAAAAGCTCATTTAGGACCTGCACTTACGAAGAGGGTAGGCAGTTGTATATCAGGGAGTAAAACTTCTGAGAATAAAAACAGCTTTAGCTTGTTAAGGTAATTACACAGGGGAAAGGATAATGTACTGGGAACTCCTCAGAAGAATCTGATTTGTGGTGATGGGAGAGAGATAAAAGCTCATTTAGGAACGACATGAACATGCTGCGTAGGTAGCTGTTTATCACTAAATATCTCCACTGAGATTAAGAAAAGCAGTAGCTTAATATATTAAGTAATTCCTGTTATGGTTACTGTACTGGTAACTCCCCAAAAGAATCTGGATTGTGGTGAGGGAACAGAGAAAAAAGCTCATTTAGGACCTGCACTTACGAAGGGGGTAGGCAGTTCTATATCAGGGAGTAAAACTTCTGAGAATAAAAACAGCTGGAGCTTGTTAAGGTAATTACACAGGGGAAAGGATAATGTACTGGGAACTCCTCAGAAGAATCTGATTTGTGGTGAGGGGAGAGAGATAAAAGCTCATTTAGTAACGACATGAACATGCTGCGTAGGTAACTGTTTATCCGTAAATATCTCCAGTGAAATTAAGAAAAGCAGTAGCTTAATAAATTAAGTACTTCCTGGTATGGTTACTGTACTGGTAACTCCCCAAAAGAATCTGGATTGTAGTGAGGGAACAGAGAAAAAAGCTCATTTAGGACCTGCACTTACGAAGGGGGTAGGCAGCTGTATATAAGGGAGTAAACCTTCTGAGAATAAAAACTGCTGGAGCTTGTTAAGGTAATTACACAGGGGAAAGGATAATGTACTGGGAACCCCTCAGAAGAATCTGATTTGTGGTGACGGGAGAGAGATAAAAGCTCATTTAGGAACGACATGAACATGCTGCGTAGGTAGCTGGTTATCAGTAAATATCTCCACTGAGATTAAGAAAAGCAGTAGCTTAATAAATTAAGTACTTCCTGGTATGGTTACTGTACTGTTAACTCCCCAAAAGAATCTGGATTGTGGTGAGGGAACAGAGAAAAAAGCTCATTTAGGACCTGCACTTGTGAAGGGGGTAGGCAGCTGTATATCAGGGAATATCGCTTCTGAGAATAAAAACAGCTGGAACTTGTTAAGGTAATTACACAGGGGAAAGGATAATGTACTGGGAGCTCCTCAGAAGAATCTGATTTGTGGTGAGGGGAGAGAGATAAAAGCTCATTTAGGAACGACATGTACATGCTGCATACGTAGCTGTTTATCAGTAAATATCTCCACTGAGATTAAGAAAAGCAGTAGCTTAATAAATTAAGTACTTCCTGGTATGGATACTGTACTGTTAACTCCCCAAAAGAATCTAGATTATGGTGAGGGAACAGAGAAAAAAGCTCATTAAGGAACGACATGAACATGCTGCGTAGGTCGCTGTTTATCAGTAAATATCTCCACTGAGATTAAGAAAAGCAGTAGCTTAATAAATTAAGTACTTCCTGGTATGGATACTGTACTGGTAACTCCCCAAAAGAATCTGGATTTTTGTGAGGGAACAGAGAAAAAAGCTCATTTAGGACCTGCACTTACGAAGGGGGTAGGCAGCTGTATATCAGGGAGTAAACCTTCTGAGAATAAAAACAGCTGGAGCTTGTTAAGGTAATTATACAGGGGAAAGGATAATGTACTGGGAACTCCTCAGAAGAATCTGATTTGTGGTGAGGGGAGAGAGATAAAAGCTCATTTAGGAACGACATGTACATGCTGCATACGTAGCTGTTTATCAGTAAATATCTCCACTGAGATTAAGAAAAGCAGTAGCTTAATAAATTAAGTACTTCCTGGTATGGATACTGTACTGTTAACTCCCCAAAAGAATCTGGATTATGGTGTGGGAACAGAGAAAAAAGCTCATTAAGGAACGACATGAACATGCTGCGTAGGTCGCTGTTTATCAGTAAATATCTCCACTGAGATTAAGAAAAGCAGTAGCTTAATAAATTAAGTACTTCCTGGTATGGATACTGTACTGGTAACTCCCCAAAAGAATCTGGATTTTTGTGAGGGAACAGAGAAAAAAGCTCATTTAGGACCTGCACTTACGAAGGGGGTAGGCAGCTGTATATCAGGGAATATCGCTTCTGAGAATAAAAACAGCTGGAACTTGTTAAGGTAATTACACAAGGGAAAGGATAATGTACTGGGAACTACTCAGAAGAATCTGATTTGTGGTGAGGGGAGAGAGATAAAAGCTCATTTAGGAACGACATGTACATGCTGCATACGTAGCTGTTTATCAGTAAATATCTCCACTGAGATTAAGAAAAGCAGAAGCTTAATAAATTAAGTACTTCCTGGTATGGATACTGTACTGTTAACTCCCCAAAAGAATCTGGATTATGGTGAGGGAACAGAGTAAAAAGCTCATTAAGGAACGACATGAACATGCTGCGTAGGTCGCTGTTTATCAGTAAATATCTCCACTGAGATTAAGAAAAGCAGTAGCTTAATAAATTAAGTACTTCCTGGTATGGTTACTGTACTGGTAACTCCCAAAAGGAATCAGGATTGTGGTGAGGGAACAGAGAAAAAAGCTCATTTAGGACCTGCAATTACGAAGGGGGTAGGCAGCTGTATATCAGGGAGTAAACTTTCTGAGAATAAAAACAGCTGGAGCTTGTTAAGGTAATTACACAGGGGAAAGGATAAAGTACTGGGAACTCCTCAGAAGAATCTTATTTGTGGTGAGGGGAGAGAGATAAAAGCTCATTTAGGAACGACATGAACATGCTGCGTAGGTAGCTGTTTATCAGTAAATATCTCCACTGAGATTTAGAAAAGCAGTAGCTTAATAAATTAAGTACTTCCTGGTATGGTTACTGTACTGGTAACTCCCCCAAAGAATCTGGATTGTGGTGAGGGAACAGAGAAAAAAGCTCATTTAGGACCTGCACTTACGAAGGGAGTACGCAGCTGTATATCAGGGAGTGAACCTTCTGAGAATAAAAACAACTGGAGCTTGTTAAGATAATTACACAGGGGAAAGGATAATGTACTGGAACTCCTCAGAAGAATCTGATTTGTGGTGAGGGGAGAGAGATAAAAGCTCATTTAGGAACCACATGAACATGCTGCGTATGTAGCTGTTTATCAGTAAATATCTCCACTGAGAATAAGAAAAGCAGTAGCTTAATAAATTAAGCACTTCCTGGTATGGATACTGTACTGGTAACTCCCCAAAAGAATCTGGATTGTGGTGAGGGAAGAGAGAAAAAAGCTCATTTAGGACCTGCACTTACGAAGGGGGTAGGCAGCAGTATATCAGGGAGTAAACCTTCTGAGAATAAAAACAGCTGGAGCTTGTTAAGGTAATTATACAGGGGAAAGGATAATGTACTGGGAACTCCTCAGAAGAATCTGATTTGTGGTGAGGGAGAGAGATAGTAGCTCATTTAGGAACGACATGTACATGCTGCGTAGGTAGCTGTTTATAAGTAAATATCTCCACTGCGATTAAGAAAAGCAGTAGCTTAATAAATTAAGTACTTCCTGGTATGGTTACTGTACTGGAATCTCCCCAAAAGAATCTGGATTGTGGTGAGGGAACAGAGAAAAAAGCTCATTTAGGAACTGCACTTACGAAGGGGGTAGGCAGCTGTATATCAGGGAGTAAACATTCTGAGAATAAAAACAGCTGGAGCTTATTAATGTAATTACACAGGGGACAGGATAATGTACTGGGAACTCCTCCGAAGAATCTGATTTGTGGTGAGGGGAGAGAGATAAAAGCTCATTTAGGAACGACATGAACATGCTGCTTAGGTAGCTGTTTATCAGTAAATATCTACACTGAGACTAAGAAAAGAAGTATCTTAATAAATTAAGTACTTCCTGGTATGGTTACTGTACTGGTAACTCCCCAAAAGAATCTGGATTGTGGTGAGGGAACAGAGAAAAAACCTCATTTAGGACCTGCACTTACGAAGGGGGTAGACAGCTGTATATCAGGGAGTAAACCTTCTGAGAATAAAAACAGCTGGAGTTTGTTAAGGTAATTACACAGGGGAAAGGATAATGTACTGGGAACTCCTCAGAAGAATCTGATTTGTGGTGAGGGGAGAGAGATAAAAGCTCATTTAGGAACCACATGAACATGCTGCGTAGGTAGCTGTTTATCAGTAAATATCTCCACTGAGATTAAGAAAAGCAGTAGCTTAATAAATTAAGTACTTCCTGGTATGGTTACTGTACTGGTAACTCCCCAAAAGAATCTGGATTGTGGTGAGGGAACAGAGAAAAAAGCTCATTTAGGACCTGCACTTACGAAGGGGGTAGGCAGCTGTATATCAGGGAGTATCGCTTCTGAGAATAAAAACAGCTGGAGCTTTTTAAGGTAATTACACAGGAGAAAGGATAATGTACTGGGAACTCCTCAGAATAATTTGATTTGTGGTGAGGGGAGAGAGATAAAAGCTCATTTAGGAACAACATGAACATGCTGCTTAGGTAGCTGTTTATCAGTAAATATCTACACTGAGATTAAGAAAAGCAGTAGCTTAATAAATTAAGTACTTCCTGGTATGGATACTGTACTGGTAACTCCCCAAAAGAATCTGGATTATGGTGTGGGAACAGAGAAAAAAGCTCATTAAGGAACGACATGAACATGCTGCGTAGGTCGCTGTTTATCAGTAAATATCTCCACTGAGATTAAGAAAAGCAGTAGCTTAATAAATTAAGTACTTCCTGGTATGGATACTGTACTGGTAACTCCCCAAAAGAATCTGGATTTTTGTGAGGGAACAGAGAAAAAAGCTCATTTAGGACCTGCACTTACGAAGGGGGTAGGCAGCTGTATATCAGGGAATATCGCTTCTGAGAATAAAAACAGCTGGAACTTGTTTAGGTAATTACACAAGGGAAAGGATAATGTACTGGGAACTACTCAGAAGAATCTGATTTGTGGTGAGGGGAGAGAGATAAAAGCTCATTTAGGAACGACATGTACATGCTGCATACGTAGCTGTTTATCAGTAAATATCTCCACTGAGATTAAGAAAAGCAGTAGCTCAATAAATTAAGTACTTCCTGGTATGGATACTGTACTGTTAACTCCCCAAAAGAATCTGGATTATGGTGAGGGAACAGAGTAAAAAGCTCATTAAGGAACGACATGAACATGCTGCGTAGGTCGCTGTTTATCAGTAAATATCTCCACTGAGATTAAGAAAAGCAGTAGCTTAATAAATTAAGTACTTCCTGGTATGGTTACTGTACTGGTAACTCCCAAAAGGAATCAGGATTGTGGTGAGGGAACAGAGAAAAAAGCTCATTTAGGACCTGCAATTACGAAGGGGGTAGGCAGCTGTATATCAGGGAGTAAACTTTCTGAGAATAAAAACAGCTGGAGCTTGTTAAGGTAATTACACAGGGGAAAGGATAAAGTACTGGGAACTCCTCAGAAGAATCTTATTTGTGGTGAGGGGAGAGAGATAAAAGCTCATTTAGGAACGACATGAACATGCTGCGTAGGTAGCTGTTTATCAGTAAATATCTCCACTGAGATTTAGAAAAGCAGTAGCTTAATAAATTAAGTACTTCCTGGTATGGTTACTGTACTGGTAACTCCCCCAAAGAATCTGGATTGTGGTGAGGGAACAGAGAAAAAAGCTCATTTAGGACCTGCACTTACGAAGGGAGTAGGCAGCTGTATATCAGGGAGTGAACCTTCTGAGAATAAAAACAACTGGAGCTTGTTAAGATAATTACACAGGGGAAAGGATAATGTACTGGGAACTCCTCAGAAGAATCTGATTTGTGGTGAGGGGAGAGAGATAAAAGCTCATTTAGGAACCACATGAACATGCTGCGTATGTAGCTGTTTATCAGTAAATATCTCCACTGAGAATAAGAAAAGCAGTAGCTTAATAAATTAAGCACTTCCTGGTATGGATACTGTACTGGTAACTCCCCAAAAGAATCTGGATTGTGGTGAGGGAACAGAGAAAAAAGCTCATTCAGGACCTGCACTTACGAAGGGGGTAGGCAGCTGTATATCAGGGAGTAAACCTTCTGAGAATAAAAACAGCTGGAGCTTGTTAAGGTAATTACACAGGGGAAAGGATAATGTACTGGGAACTCCTCAGAAGAATCTGATTTGTGGTGAGTGGAGAGAGATAAAAGCTCATTTAGGAACGAAATGAACATGCTGATTAGGTAGCTGTTTATCAGTAAATATCTCCACTGAGATTAAGAAAAGCAGTAGCTTAATAAATTAAGTACTTCCTGGTATGGTTACTGTACTGGTAACTCCCCAAAAGAATCTGGATTGTGGTGAGGGAACAAAGAAAAAAGCTCATTTAGGACCTGCACTTACGAAGGGGGTAGGCAGCTGTATATCAGGGAGTAAACCTTCTGAGAATAAAAACAGCTGGAGCTTGTTAAGGTAATTACACAGGGGAAAGGATAATGTACTGGGAACTCCTCAGAAGAATCTGATTTGTCGTGAGGGGAGAGAGATAAAAGCTCATTTAGGAACGACATGAACATGCTGCTTAGGTAGCTGTTTATCAGTAAATATCTACACTGAGATTAAGAAAAGCAGTAGCTTAATAAATTAAGTACATCCTGGTATGGTTACTGTACTGGTAACTCCACAAAAGAATCTGGATTGTGGTGAGGGAAGAGAGAAAAAAGCTCATTTAGGACCTGCACTTACTAAGGGGGTAGGCAGCTGTATATCAGGGAGTAAACCTTCTGAGAATAAAAACAGCTGGAGTTTGTTAAGGTAATTACACAGGGGAAAGGATAATGTACTGGGAACTCCTCGGAAGAATCTGATTTGTGGTGAGGGGAGAGAGATAAAAGCTCATTTAGGAACGACATGAACATGCTGCTTAGGTAGCTGTTTATCAGTAAATATCTCCACTGAGATTAAGAAAAGCAGTAGCTTAATAAATTAAGTACTTCCTGGTATGGTTACTGTACTGGTAACTCCCCAAAAGATTCTGGATTGTGGTGAGGGAACAAAGAATAAAGCTCATTCAGGACCTGCACTTACGAAGGTGGTAGGCAGCTGTATATCAGGGAGTAAACCTTCTGAGAATAAAAACAGCTGGAGCTTGTTAAGGTAATTACACAGGGGAAAGGATAATGTACTGGGAACTCCTCAGAATAATCTGATTTGTGGTGAGGGGAGAGAGATAAATGCTCATTTAGGAACGACATGAACATGCTGCGTAGGTAGCTGTTTATCAGTAAATATCTCCACTGAGATCAAGAAAAGCAGTAGCTTAATAAATTAAGTACTTCCTGGTATGGATACTGTACTGGTAACTCCCCAAAACAATCTGGATTGTGGTGAGGGAACAGAGGAAAAAGCTCATTTAGGACCTGCACTTACGAAGGGGGTAGGCAGCAGTATATCAGGGAGTAAACCTTCTGAGAATAAAAACAGCTGGAGCTTGTTAAGGTAATTATACAGGGGAAAGGATAATGTACTGGGAACTCCTCAGAAGAATCTGATTTGTGGTGAGGGGAGAGAGATAAAAGCTCATTTAGGAACGACATGTACATGCTGCGTAGGTAGCTGTTTATAAGTAAATATCTCCACTGCGATTAAGAAAAGCAGTAGCTTAATAAATTAAGTACTTCCTGGTATGGTTACTGTACTGGAAACTCCCCAAAAGAATCTGGATTGTGGTGAGGGAACAGAGAAAAAAGCTCATTTAGGAACTGCACTTACGAAGGGGGTAGGCAGCTGTATATCAGGGAGTAAACCTTCTGAGAATAAAAACAGCTGGAGCTTATTAAGGTAATTACACAGGGGAAAGGATAATGTACTGGGAACTCCTCAGAAGAATCTGATTTGTGGTGAGGGGAGAGAGATAAAAACTCATTTAGGAACGACATGAACATGCTGCGTAGGTAGCTGTTTATCAGTAAATATCTCCACTGAGATTAAGAAAAGCAGTAGCTTAATAAATTAAGTACTTCCTGGTAAGGATACTGTACTGGTAACTCCCCAAAAGAATCTGGATTGTGGTGAGGGAACAGAGAAAAAAGCTCATTTAGGACCTGCACTTACGAAGGGGGTAGGCAGCTGTATATCAGGGAGTAAACCTTCTGAGAATAAAAACAGCTGGAGCTTGTTAAGGTAATTACACAGGGGAAAGGATAATGTACTGGGAACTCCTCAGAAGAATCTGATTTGTGGTGAGTGGAGAGAGATAAAAGCTCATTTAGGAACGAAATGAACATGCTGATTAGGTAGCTGTTTATCAGTAAATATCTCCACTGAGATTAAGAAAAGCAGTAGCTTAATAAATTAAGTACTTCCTGGTATGGTTACTGTACTGGTAACTCCCCAAAAGAATCTGGATTGTGGTGAGGGAACAAAGAAAAAAGCTCATTTAGGACCTGCACTTACGAAGGGGGTAGGCAGCTGTATATCAGGGAGTAAACCTTCTGAGAATAAAAACAGCTGGAGCTTGTTAAGGTAATTACACAGGGGAAAGGATAATGTACTGGGAACTCCTCAGAAGAATCTGATTTGTCGTGAGGGGAGAGAGATAAAAGCTCATTTAGGAACGACATGAACATGCTGCTTAGGTAGCTGTTTATCAGTAAATATCTACACTGAGATTAAGAAAAGCAGTAGCTTAATAAATTAAGTACATCCTGGTATGGTTACTGTACTGGTAACTCCACAAAAGAATCTGGATTGTGGTGAGGGAAGAGAGAAAAAAGCTCATTTAGGACCTGCACTTACTAAGGGGGTAGGCAGCTGTATATCAGGGAGTAAACCTTCTGAGAATAAAAACAGCTGGAGTTTGTTAAGGTAATTACACAGGGGAAAGGATAATGTACTGGGAACTCCTCGGAAGAATCTGATTTGTGGTGAGGGGAGAGAGATAAAAGCTCATTTAGGAACGACATGAACATGCTGCTTAGGTAGCTGTTTATCAGTAAATATCTCCACTGAGATTAAGAAAAGCAGTAGCTTAATAAATTAAGTACTTCCTGGTATGGTTACTGTACTGGTAACTCCCCAAAAGATTCTGGATTGTGGTGAGGGAACAAAGAATAAAGCTCATTCAGGACCTGCACTTACGAAGGGGGTAGGCAGCTGTATATCAGGGAGTAAACCTTCTGAGAATAAAAACAGCTGGAGCTTGTTAAGGTAATTACACAGGGGAAAGGATAATGTACTGGGAACTCCTCAGAATAATCTGATTTGTGGTGAGGGGAGAGAGATAAATGCTCATTTAGGAACGACATGAACATGCTGCGTAGGTAGCTGTTTATCAGTAAATATCTCCACTGAGATCAAGAAAAGCAGTAGCTTAATAAATTAAGTACTTCCTGGTATGGATACTGTACTGGTAACTCCCCAAAACAATCTGGATTGTGGTGAGGGAACAGAGGAAAAAGCTCATTTAGGACCTGCACTTACGAAGGGGGTAGGCAGCAGTATATCAGGGAGTAAACCTTCTGAGAATAAAAACAGCTGGAGCTTGTTAAGGTAATTATACAGGGGAAAGGATAATGTACTGGGAACTCCTCAGAAGAATCTGATTTGTGGTGAGGGGAGAGAGATAAAAGCTCATTTAGGAACGACATGTACATGCTGCGTAGGTAGCTGTTTATAAGTAAATATCTCCACTGAGATTAAGAAAAGCAGTAGCTTAATAAATTAAGTACTTCCTGGTATGGTTACTGTACTGGAAACTCCCCAAAAGAATCTGGATTGTGGTGAGGGAACAGAGAAAAAAGCTCATTTATGACCTGCACTTACGAAGGGGGTAGGCAGCAGTATATCAGGGAGTAAACCTTCTGAGAATAAAAACAGCTGGAGCTTGTTAAGGTAATTATACAGGGGAAAGGATAATGTACTGAGAACTCCTCAGAAGAATCTGATTTGTGGTGAGCGGAGAGAGATAAAAGCTCATTTAGGAACGACATGAACATGCTGCGTATGTAGCTGTTTATCAGTAAATATCTCCACTGAGAATAAGAAAAGCAGTAGCTTAATAAATTAAGCACTTCCTGGTATGGTTACTGTACTGGTAACTCTCCAAAAGAATCTGGATTGTGGTGAGGGAAGAGAGAAAAAAGCTCATTTAGGACCTGCACTTACGAAGGGGGTAGGCAGCTGTATATCAGGGAGTAAACCTTCTGAGAATAAAAACAGCTGGAGCTTGTTAAGGTAATTACACAGGGGAAAGGATAATGTACTGGGAACTCCTCAGAAGAATCTGATTTGTGGTGAGGGGACAGAGATAAAAGCTCATTTAGGAACAACATGAACATGCTGCGTAGGTAGCTGTTTATCAGTAAATATCTCCACTGAGATTAAGAAAAGAAGTAGCTTAATAAATTAAGTACTTCCTGGTAAGGATCCTATACTGGTAACTCCCCAAAAGAATCTGGATTGTGGTGAGGGAACAGAGAAAAAAGCTCATTTATGACCTGCACTTACGAAGGGGGTAGGCAGCAGTATATCAGGGAGTAAACCTTCTGAGAATAAAAACAGCTGGAGCTTGTTAAGGTAATTATACAGGGGAAAGGATAATGTACTGAGAACTCCTCATAAGAATCTGATTTGTGGTGAGTGGAGAGAGATAAAAGCTCATTTAGGAACGACATGAACATGCTGAGTATGTAGCAGTTTATCAGTAAATATCTCCACTGAGAATAAGAAAAGCAGTAGCTTAATAAATTAAGCACTTCCTGGTATGGTTACTGTACTGGTAACTCCCCAAAAGAATCTGGATTGTGGTGAGGGATGAGAGAAAAAAGCTCATTTAGGACCTGCACTTACGAAGGGGGTAGGCAGCAGTATATCAGGGAGTAAACCTTCTGAGAATAAAAACAGCTGGAGCTTGTTAAGGTAATTATACAGGGGAAAGGATAATGTACTGGGAACTCCTCAGAAGAATCTGATTTGTGGTGAGGGAGAGAGATAAAAGCTCATTTAGGAACGACATGTACATGCTGCGTAGGTAGCTGTTTATAAGTAAATATCTCCACTGCGATTAAGAAAAGCAGTAGCTTAATAAATTAAGTACTTCCTGGTATGGTTACTGTACTGGAAACTCCCCAAAAGAATCTGGATTGTGGTGAGGGAACAGAGAAAAAAGCTCATTTAGGAACTGCACTTACGAAGGGGGTAGGCAGCTGTATATCAGGGAGTAAACATTCTGACAATAAAAACAGCTGGAGCTTATTAAGGTAATTACACAGGGGAAAGGATAATGTACTGGTAACTCCTCAGAAGAATCTGATTTGTGGTGAGGGGAGAGAGATAAAAGCTCATTTAGGAACGACATGAACATGCTGCTTAGGTAGCTGTTTATCAGTAAATATCTACACTGAGATTAAGAAAAGAAGTAGCTTAATAAATTAAGTATTTCCTGGTATGGTTACTGTACTGGTAACTCCCCAAAAGAATCTGGATTGTGGTGAGGGAACAGAGAAAAAACCTCATTTAGGACCTGCACTTACGAAGGGGGTAGACAGCTGTATATCAGGGAGTAAACCTTCTGAGAATAAAAACAGCTGGAGCTTGTTAAGGTAATTACACAGGGGAAAGGATAATGTACTGGGAACTCCTCAGAAGAATCTGATTTGTGGTTAGGGGAGAGAGATAAAAACTCATTTAGGAACGACATGAACATGCTGAGTAGGTAGCTGTTTATCAGTAAATATCTCCAATGAGATTAAGAAAAGCAGTAGCTTAATAAATTAAGTACTTCCTCTTAAGGATACTGTACTGGTAACTCCCCAAAAGAATCTGGATTGTGGTGAGGGAACAGAGAAAAAAGCTCATTTAGGACCTGCACTTACGAAGGGGGTAGGCAGCTGTATATCAGGGAGTAAACCTTCTGAGAATAAAAACAGCTGGAGCTTGTTAAGGTAATTACACAGGGGAAAGGATAATGTACTGGGAAATCCTCGGAAGAATCTGATTTGTGGTGAGTGGAGAGAGATAAAAGCTCATTTAGGAACGAAATGAACATGCTGATTAGGTAGCTGTTTATCAGTAAATATCTCCACTGAGATTAAGAAAAGCAGTAGCTTAATAATTTAAGTACTTCCTGGTATGGTTACTGTACTGGTAACTCCCCAAAAGAATCTGGATTGTGGTGAGGGAACAAAGAAAAAAGTTCATTTAGGACCTGCACTTACGAAGGGGGTAGGCAGCTGTATATCAGGGAGTAAACCTTCTGAGAATAAAAACAGCTGGAGCTTGTTAAGGTAATTATACAGGGGAAAGGATAATGTACTGGGAACTCCTCAGAAGAATCTGATTTGTGGTGAGGGGAGAGAGATAAAAGCTCATTTAGGAACGACATGTACATGCTGCGTAGGTAGCTGTTTATAAGTAAATATCTCCACTGAGATTAAGAAAAGCAGTAGCTTAATAAATTAAGTACTTCCTGGTATGGTTACTGTACTGGAAACGCCCCAAAAGAATCTGGATTGTGGTGAGGGAACAGAGAAAAAAGCTCATTTAGGAACTGCACTTACGAAGGGGGTAGGCAGCTGTATATCAGGGAGTAAACCTTCTGAGAATAAAAACAGCTGGAGCTTGTTAAGGTAATTACACAGGGGAAGGGATAATGTACTGGGAACTCCTCAGAAGAATCTGATTTGTGGTGAGGAGAGAGATAAAAGCTCATTTAGGAACGACATGAACATGCTGGGTAGGTAGCTGTTTATCAGTAAATATCTCCACTGAGATTAAGAAAAGCAGTAGCTTATTAAATTAAGTACTTCGTGGTATGGTTACTCTACTGGTAACTCCCCAAAAGAATCTGGATTGTGGTGAGGGAACAGAGAAAAAAGCTCATTTAAGACCTGCACTTACTGAGGGGGTAGGCCGCAGTATATCAGGGAGTAAACCTTCTGAGAATAAAAACAGCTGGAGCTTGTTAAGGTAATTACACAGGGGAAAGGATAATGTACTGGGAATTCCTCAGAAGAATCTGATTTGTGGTGAGGGGAGAGAGATAAAAGCTCATTTAGGAACGACATGAACATGCTGCGTACGTAGCTGTTTATCAGTAAATATCCCCACTGAGATTAAGAAAAGCAGTAGCTTAATAAATTAAGTACTTCCTGGTATGGATACTGTACTGGTAACTCCCCAAAACAATCTGGATTGTGGTGAGGGAACATAGAATAAAGCTCATTTAGGACCTGCACTTACGAAGGGGGTAGGCCGCAGTATATCAGGGAGTAACCCTTCTGAGAATAAAAACACCTGGAGCTTGTTAACGTAATTACACAGGGGAAAGGATAATGTACTGGGAACTCCTCAGAAGAATCTGATTTGTGGTGAGGGGAGAGAGATAAAAGCTCATTTAGGAGCGACATGAACAAGCTGCGTAGGTAGCTGTTTATCAGTAAATATCTCCACTGAGATTAAGAAAAGCAGTAGCTTAATAAATTAAGTACTTCCTGGTATGGTTACTGTACTGGTAACTCCCCAAAAGAATCTGGATTGTGGTGAGGGAACAGAGAAAAAACCTCATTTAGGACCTGCACTTACGAAGGGGGTAGACCGCTGTATATCAGGGAGTAAACCTTCTGAGAATAAAAACAGCTGGAGCTTGTTAAGGTAATTACACAGGGGAAAGGATAATGTACTGGGAACTCCTCAGAAGAATCTGATTTGTGGTGAGGGGAGAGAGATAAAAGCTCATTTAGGAACGACATGAACATGCTGCGTACGTAGCTGTTTATCAGTAAATATCTCCACTGAGATTAAGAAAAGCAGTAGCTTAATAAATTAAGTACTTCCTTGTATGGTTACTGTACTGGTAACTCCCCAAAAGAATCTGTATTGTGGTGAGGGAAGAGAGAAAAAAGCTCATTTAGGACCTGCACTTACAAAGGGGGTAGGCAGCAGTATATCAGGGAGTAAACCTTCTGAGAATAAAAACAGCTGGAGCTTGTTAAGGTAATTATACAGGGGAAAGGATAATGTACTGGGAACTCCTCAGAAGGATCTGATTTGTGGTGAGGGGAGAGAGATAAAAGCTCATTTAAGAACGACATGAACATGCTGCGTACGTAGCTGTTTATCAGTAAATATCTCCACTGAGAATAAGAAAAGCAGTAGCTTAATAAATTAAGTACTTCCTGGTATGGTTACTGTACTGGTAACTCCCCAAAAGAATCTGGATTGTGGTGATGGAAGAGAGAAAAGAGCTCATTTAGGACCTGCACTTACGAAGGGGGTAGGCAGCTGTATATCAGGGAGTAAACATTCTGAGAATAAAAACAGCTGGAGCTTGTTAAGGTAATTACACAGGGGAAAGGATAATGAACTGGGAACTCCTCAGAAGAATCTGATTTGTGGTGAGGGGAGAGAGATAAAAGCTCATTTAGGAACGACATGAACATGCTGCGTAGGTACCTGTTTATCAGTAAATATCTCCACTGAGATTAAGAAAAGCAGTAGCTTAATAAATTAAGTACTTCCTGGTATGGATACTGTACTGGTAACTCCCCAAAAGAATCTGGATTGTGGTGAGGGAACAGAGAAAAAAGCTCATTTAGGACCTGCACTTACGAAGGGGGTAGGCAGCAGTATATCAGGGAGTAAACCTTCTGAGAATAAAAACAGCTGGAGCTTGTTAAGGTAATTATACAGGGGAAAGGATAATGTACTGGGATCTCCTCAGAAGAATCTGATTTGTGGTGAGGAGAGAGATAAAAGCTCATTTAGGAACGACATGAACATGCTGTGTAGGTAGCTGTTTATCAGTAAATATCTCCACTGAGATTAAGAAAAGCAGTAGCTTATTAAATTAAGTACTTCCTGGTATGGTTACTCTACTGGTAACTCCCCAAAAGAATCTGGATTGTGGTGAGGGAACAGAGAAAAAAGCTCATTTAGGACCTGCACTTACTGAGGGGGTAGGCCGCAGTATATCAGGGAGTAAACCTTCTGAGAATAAAAACAGCTGGAGCTTGTTAAGGTAATTACACCGGGGAAAGGATAATGTACTGGGAACTCCTCAGAAGAATCTGATTTGTGGTGAGGGGAGAGAGATAAAAGATCATTTAGGAACGACATGAACATGCTGCGTAGGTACCTGTTTATCAGTAAATTTCCCCACTGAGATTAAGAAAAGCAGTAGCTTATTAAATTAAGTACTTCCTGGTATGGTTACTGTACTGGTAACTCCCCAAAAGAATCTGGATTGTGGTGAGGGAACAGAGAAAAAAGCTCATTTAGGACCTGCACTTACTGAGGGGGTAGGCTGCAGTATATCAGGGAGTAAACCTTCTGAGAATAAAAACAGCTGGAGCTTGTTAAGGTAATTACACAGGGGAAAGGATAATGTACTGGGAACTCCTCAGAAGAATCTGATTTGTGGTGAGGGGAGAGAGATAAAAGCTCATTTAGGAACGACATGAACATGCTGCGTACGTAGCTGTTTATCAGTAAATATCCCCACTGAGATTAAGAAAAGCAGTAGCTTAATAAATTAAGTAATTCCTTGTATGGTTACTGTTCTGGTAACTCCCCAAAAGAATCTGGATTGGGGTGAGGGAACAGAGAATAAAGCTCATTTTGGACCTGCACTTACGAAGCGGGTAGGCATATGTATATCAGGGAGTAACCCTTCTGAGAATAAAAACAGCTGGAGCTTGTAAAGGTAATTACACAGGGAAAGGTTAATGTACTGGGAACTCCTCAGAAGTATCTGATTTGTGGTGAGGGGAGAGAGATAAAAGCTCATTTAGGAACGACATGAACATGCTGCGTAGGTAGCTGTTCATCAGTAAATATCTCCACTGACTTTAAGAAAAGCAGTAGCTTAATAAATTAAGTACTTCCTGGTATGGTTACTGTACTGGTAACTCCCCAAAAGAATCTGGATTGTGGTGAGGGAACAGAGAAAAAAGCTCATTTAGGACCTGCACTTACGAAGGGGGTAGACAGATGTATATCAGGGAGTAAACCTTCTGAGAATAAAAACAGCTGGAGCTTGTTAAGGTAATTACACAGGGGAAAGGATAATGTACCGGGAACTCCTCAGAAGAATCTGATTTGTGGTGATGGGAGAGAGATAAAAGCTCATTTAGGAACGACATGAACATGCTGCGTAGGTAGCTGTTTATCAGTAAATATCTCCACTGAGATTAAGAAAAGCAGTAGCTTAATAAATTAAGTACTTCCTGGTATGGATACTGTACTGGTAACTCCCCAAAAGAATCTGGATTGTGGTGAGGGAACAGAGAAAAAAGCTCATTTAAGACCTGCACTTACGAAGGGGGTAGGCAGCAGTATATCAGGGAGTAAACCTTCTGAGAATAAAAACAGCTATAGCTTGTTAAGGTAATTATACAGGGGAAAGGATAATGTCCTGGGAACTCCTCAGAAGAATCTGATTTGTGGTGAGGGGAGAGAGATAAAAGCTCATTTAGGAACGACATGTACATGCTGCGTAGGTAGCTGTTTATAAGTAAATATCTCCACTGAGATTAAGAAAAGCAGTAGCTTAATAAATTAAGTACTTCCTGGTATGGTTACTGTACTGGAAACTCCCCAAAAGAATCTGGATTGTGGTGAGGGAACAGAGAAAAAAGCTCATTTAGGACCTGCACTTACGAAGGGGGTAGGCAGCTGTATATCAGGGAGTAAACCTTCTGAGAATAAAAACAGCTGGAGCTTGTTAAGGTAATTACACAGGGGAAAGGATAATGTACTGGGAACTCCTCAGAAGAATCTGATTTGTGGTGAGGAGAGAGATAAAAGCTCATTTAGGAACGACATGAACATGCTGCGTACGTAGCTGTTTATCAGTAAATATCTCCACTGAGATTAAGAAAAGCAGTAACTTATTAAATTAAGTACTTCCTGGTATGGTTACTCTACTGGTAACTCCCCAAAAGAATCTGGATTGTGGTGAGGGAACAGAGAAAAAAGCTCATTTAGGACCTGCACTTACTGAGGGGGTAGGCCGCAGTATATCAGGGAGTAAATCTTCTGAGAATAAAAACAGCTGGAGCTTGTTAAGGTAATTACACCGGGGAAAGGATAATGTACTGGGAACTCCTCAGAAGAATCTGATTTGTGGTGAGGGGAGAGAGATAAAAGATCATTTAGGAACGACATGAACATGCTGCGTACGTAGCTGTTTATCAGTAAATATCCCCACTGAGATTAAGAAAAGCAGTAGCTTAATAAATTAAGTACTTCCTTGTATGGTTACTGTACTGGTAACTCCCCAAAAGAATCTGGATTGTGGTGAGGGAAAAGAGAATAAAGCTCATTTAGGACCTGCACTTACGAAGGGGGTAGGCAGCGGTATATCAGGGAGTAACCCTTCTGAGAATAAAAACAGCTGGAGCTTGTAAAGGTAATTACACAGGGGAAAGGTTAATGTACTGGGAACTCCTCAGAAGAATCTGATTTGTGGTGAGGGGAGAGAGATAAAAGTTCATTTAGGAACGACATGAACATGCTGCGTTGGTAGCTGTTCATCAGTAAATATCTCCACTGAGATTAAGAAAAGCAGTAGCTTAATAAATTAAGTACTTCCTGGTATGGTTACTGTACTGGTAACTCCCCAAAAGAATCTGGATTGTGGTGAGGGAAAAGAGAAAAAAGCTCATTTAGGACCTGCACTTACGAAGGGGTTAGGCAGCTGTATATCAGGGAGTAAACCTTCTGAGAATAAAAACAGCTTTAGCTTGTTAAGGTAATTACACAGGGGAAGCATAATGGACTGGGAACTCCTCTACAGAATCTGATTTGTGGTGAGGGGAGAGAGATAAAAGCTCATTTAGGAACGACATGAACATGCTGCGTAGGTAGCTGTTTATCAGTAAATATCTCCACTGAGATTAAGAAAAGCAGTAGCTTAATAAATTAAGTACTTCCTGGTATGGTTACTGTACTGGTAACTCCCCAAAAGAATCTGGATTGTGGTGAGGGAACAGAGAAAAAACCTCATTTAGGACCTGCACTTACGAAGGGGGTAGACTGCTGTATATCAGGGAGTAAACCTTCTGAGAATAAAAACAGCTGGAGCTTGTTAAGGTAATTACACAGGGGAAAGGATAATGTACTGGGAACTCCTCAGAAGAATCTGATTTGTGGTGAGGGGAGAGAGATAAAAGCTCATTTAGGAACGACATGAACATGCTGCGTACGTAGCTGTTTATCAGTAAATATCTCCACTGAGATTAAGAAAAGCAGTAGCTTAATAAATTAAGTACTTCCTTGTATGGTTACTGTACTGGTAACTCCCCAAAAGAATCTGTATTGTGGTGAGGGAAGAGAGAAAAAAGCTCATTTAGGACCTGCACTTACAAAGGGGGTAGGCAGCAGTATATCAGGGAGTAAACCTTCTGAGAATAAAAACAGCTGGAGCTTGTTAAGGTAATTACACAGGGGAAAGGATAATGTACTGGGAACTCCTCAGAAGAATCTGATTTGTGGTGAGGGGAGAGAGATAAAAGCTCATTTAGGAACGACATGAACATGCTGCGTACGTAGCTGTTTATCAGTAAATATCCCCACTGAGATTAAGAAAAGAAGTAGCTTAATAAATTAAGTAATTCCTTGTATGGTTACTGTTCTGGTAACTCCCCAAAAGAATCTGGATTGGGGTGAGGGAACAGAGAATAAAGCTCATTTTGGACCTGCACTTACGAAGCGGGTAGGCAGATGTATATCAGGGAGTAACCCTTCTGAGAATAAAAACAGCTGGAGCTTGTAAAGGTAATTACACAGGGAAAGGTTAATGTACTGGGAACTCCTCAGAAGAATCTGATTTGTGGTGAGGGGAGAGAGATAAAAGCTCATTTAGGAACGACATGAACATGCTGCGTAGGTAGCTGTTCATCAGTAAATATCTCCACTGAGTTTAAGAAAAGCAGTAGCTTAATAAATTAAGTACTTCCTGGTATGGTTACTGTACTGGTACTCCCCAAAAGAATCTGGATTGTGGTGAGGGAACAGAGAAAAAGCTCATTTAGGACCTGCACTTACGAAGGGGGTAGACAGTTGTATATCAGGGAGTAAACCTTCTGAGAATAAAAACAGCTGGAGCTTGTTAAGGTAATTACACAGGGGAAAGGATAATGTACCGGGAACTCCTCAGAAGAATCTGATTTGTGGTGAGGGGGAGAGAGATAAAAGCTCATTTAGGAACGACATGAACATGCTGCGTATGTAGCTGTTTATCAGTAAATATCTCCACTGAGATTAAGAAAAGCAGTAGCTTAATAAATTAAGTACTTCCTGGTATGGATACTGTACTGGTAACTCCCCAAAAGAATCTGGATTGTGGTGAGGGAACAGAGAAAAAAGCTCATTTAAGACCTGCACTTACGAAGGGGGTAGGCAGCAGTATATCAGGGAGTAAACCTTCTGAGAATAAAAACAGCTATAGCTTGTTAAGGTAATTATACAGGGGAAAGGATAATGTACTGGGAACTCCTCAGAAGAATCTGATTTGTGGTGAGGGGAGAGAGATAAAAGCTCATTTAGGAACGACATGTACATGCTGCGTAGGTAGCTGTTTATAAGTAAATATCCCCACTGAGATTAAGAAAAGCAGTAGCTTAATAAATTAAGTACTTCCTTGTATGGTTACTGTACTGGTAACTCCCCAAAAGAATCTGGATTGTGGTGAGGGAAAAGAGAATAAAGCTCATTTAGGACCTGCACTTACGAAGGGGGTAGGCAGCTGTATATCAGGGAGTAACCCTTCTGAGAATAAAAACAGCTGGAGCTTGTAAAGGTAATTACACAGGGGAAAGGTTAATGTACTGGGAACTCCTCAGAAGAATCTGATTTGTGGTGAGGGGAGAGAGATAAAAGCTCATTTAGGAACGACATGAACATGCTGCGTTGGTAGCTGTTCATCAGTAAATATCTCCACTGAGATTAAGAAAAGCAGTAGCTTAATAAATTAAGTACTTCCTGGTATGGTTACTGTACTGGTAACTCCCCAAAAGAATCTGGATTGTGGTGAGGGAACAGAGAAAAAAGCTCATTTAGGACCTGCACTTACGAAGGGGTTAGGCAGCTGTATATCAGGGAGTAAACCTTCTGAGAATAAAAACAGCTTTAGCTTGTTAAGGTAATTACACAGGGGAAGCATAATGTACTGGGAACTCCTCTACAGAATCTGATTTGTGGTGAGGGGAGAGAGATAAAAGCTCATTTAGGAACGACATGAACATGCTGCGTAGGTAGCTGTTTATCAGTAAATATCTCCACTGAGATTAAGAAAAGCAGTAGTTTAATAAATTAAGTACTTCCTGGTATGGTTACTGTACTGGTAACTCCCCAAAAGAATCTGGATTGTGGTGAGGGAACAGAGAATAAACCTCATTTAGGACCTGCACTTACGAAGGGGGTAGACTGCTGTATATCAGGGAGTAAACCTTCTGAGAATAAAAACAGCTGGAGCTTGTTAAGGTAATTACACAGGGGAAAGGATAATGTACTGGAACTCCTCAGAAGAATCTGATTTGTGGTGAGGGGAGAGAGATAAAAGCTCATTTAGGAACGACATGAACATGCTGCGTACGTAGCTGTTTATCAGTAAATATCTCCACTGAGATTAAGAAAAGCAGTAGCTTAATAAATTAAGTACTTCCTTGTATGGTTACTGTACTGGTAACTCCCCAAAAGAATCTGTATTGTGGTGAGGGAACAGAGAAAAAAGCTCATTTAGGACCTGCACTTAAAAAGGGGGTAGGCAGCAGTATATCAGGGAGTAAACCTTCTGAGAATAAAAACAGCTGGAGCTTGTTAAGGTAATTATACAGGGGAAAGGATAATGTACTGGGAACTCCTCAGAAGGATCTGATTTGTGGTGAGGGGAGAGAGATAAAAGCTCATTTAAGAACGACATGACATGCTGCGTACGTAGCTGTTTATCAGTAAATATCTCCACTGAGAATAAGAAAAGCAGTAGCTTAATAAATTAAGTACTTCCTGGTATGGTTACTGTACTGGTAACTCCCCAAAAGAATCTGGATTGTGGTGATGGAAGAGAGAAAAGAGCTCATTTAGGACCTGCACTTACGAAGGGGGTAGGCAGCTGTATATCAGGGAGTAAACATTCTGAGAATAAAAACAGCTGGAGCTTGTTAAGGTAATTACACAGGGGAAAGGATAATGTACTGGGAACTCCTCAGAAGAATCTGATTTGTGGTGAGGGGAGAGAGATAAAAGCTCATTTAGGAACGACATGAACATGCTGCGTAGGTACCTGTTTATCAGTAAATATCTCCACTGAGATTAAGAAAAGCAGTAGCTTAATAAATTAAGTACTTCCTGGTATGGATACTGTACTGGTAACTCCCCAAAAGAATCTGGATTGTGGTGAGGGAACAGAGAAAAAAGCTCATTTAGGACCTGCACTTACGAAGGGGGTAGGCAGCAGTATATCAGGGAGTAAACCTTCTGAGAATAAAAACAGCTGGAGCTTGTTAAGGTAATTATACAGGGGAAAGGATAATGTACTGGGAACTCCTCAGAAGAATCTGATTTGTGGTGAGGAGAGAGATAAAAGCTCATTTAGGAACGACATGAACATGCTGTGTAGGTAGCTGTTTATCAGTAAATATCTCCACTGAGATTAAGAAAAGCAGTAGCTTATTAAATTAAGTACTTCCTGGTATGGTTACTCTACTGGTAACTCCCGAAAAGAATCTGGATTGTGGTGAGGGAACAGAGAAAAAAGCTCATTTAGGACCTGCACTTACTGAGGGGGTAGGCCGCAGTATATCAGGGAGTAAACCTTCTGAGAATAAAAACAGCTGGAGCTTGTTAAGGTAATTACACCGGGGAAAGGATAATGTACTGGGAACTCCTCAGAAGAATCTGATTTGTGGTGAGGGGAGAGAGATAAAAGATCATTTAGGAACGACATGAACATGCTGCGTACGTAGCTGTTTATCAGTAAATATCCCCACTGAGATTAAGAAAAGCAGTAGCTTAATAAATTAAGTACTTCCTGGTATGGTTACTGTACTGGTAACTCCCCAAAAGAATCTGGATTGTGGTGAGGGAACAGAGAATAAAGCTCATTTAGGACCTGCACTTACGAAGGGGGTAGCAGCTGTATATCAGGGAGTAAACCTTCTGAGAATAAAAACAGCTGGAGCTTGTAAAGGTAATTACACAGGGGAAAGGTTAATGTACTGGGAACTCCTCAGAAGAATCTGATTTGTGGTGAGGGGAGAGAGATAAAAGCTCATTTAGGAACGACATGAACATGCTGCGTACGTAGCTGTTTATCAGTAAATATCTCCACTGAGATTAAGAAAAGCAGTAGCTTAATAAATTAAGTACTTCCTGGTAAGGATACTGTACTGGTAACTCCCAAAAGAATCTGTATTGTGGTGAGGGAACAGAGAAAAAAGCTCATTTAGGACCTGCACTTACGAAGGGGGTAGGCAGCAGTATATCAGGGAGTAAACCTTCTGAGAATAAAAACAGCTGGAGCTTGTTAAGGTAATTATACAGGGGAAAGGATAATGTACTGGGAACTCCTCAGAAGGATCTGATTTATGGTGAGGGGAGAGAGATAAAAGCTCATTTAAGAACGACATGAACATGCTGTTTACGTAGCTATTTATCAGTAAATATCTCCACTGAGAATAAGAAAAGCAGTAGCTTAATAAATTAAGTACTTCCTGGTATCGTTACTGTACTGGTAACTCCCCAAAAGAATCTGGATTGTGGTGAGGGAAGAGAGAAAAGAGCTCATTTAGGACCTGCACTGACGAAGGGGGTAGGCAGCTGTATATCAGGGAGTAAACATTCTGAGAATAAAAACAGCTGGAGCTTGTTAAGGTAATTACACAGGGGAAAGGATAATGTACTGGGAACTCCTCAGAAGAATCTGATTTGTGGTGAGGAGAGAGAGATAAAAGCTCATTTAGGAACGACATGAACATGCTGCGTAGGTACCTGTTTATCAGTAAATATCTCCACTGAGATTAAGAAAAGCAGTAGCTTAATAAATTAAGTCCTTCCTGGTATGGATACTGTACTGGTAACTCCCCAAAAGAATCTGGATTGTGATGAGGGAACAGAGAAAAAAGCTCATTTAGGACCTGCACTTACGAAGGGGGTAGGCAGCAGTATATCAGGGAGTAAACCTTCTGAGAATAAAAACAGCTGGAGCTTGTTAAGGTAATTATACAGGGGAAAGGATAATGTACTGGGAACTCCTCAGAAGAATCTGATTTGTGGTGAGGAGAGAGAATAAAAGCTCATTTAGGAACGACATGAACATGCTGCGTAGGTAGCTGTTTATCAGTAAATATCCCCACTGAGATTAAGAAAAGCAGTAGCTTATTAAATTAAGTACTTCCTGGTATGGTTACTATACTGGTAACTCCCAAAAGAATCTGAATTGTGGTGAGGGAACAGAGAAAAAAGCTCATTTAGGACCTGCACTTACGAAGGGGGTAGACAGTTGTATATCAGGGAGTAAACCTTCTGAGAATAAAAACAGCTGGAGCTTGTTAAGGTAATTACACAGGGGAAAGGATAATGTACTGGGAACTCCTCAGAAGAATCTGATTTGTGGTGAGGGGAGAGAGATAAAAGCTCATTTAGGAACGACATGAACATGCTGCGTAGGTAGCTGTTTATCAGTAAATATCTCCACTGAGATTAAGAAAAGTAGTAGCTTAATAAATTAAGTACTTCCTGGCATGGATACTGTACTGGTAACTCCCCAAAAGAATCTGGATTGTGGTGAGGGAACAGAGAAAAAAGCTCATTTAGGACCTGCACTTACGAAGGGGGTAGGCAGCTGTATATCAGGGAGTAAACCTTCTGAGAATAAAAAAAGCTGGAGCTTGTTAAGGTAATTACACAGGGGAAAGGATAATGTACTGGGAACTCCTCAGAAGAATCTGATTTGTGGTGAGGAGAGAGATAAAAGCTCATTTAGGAACGACATGAACATGCTGCGTAGGTAGCTGTTTATCAGTAAATATCTCCACTGAGATTAAGAAAAGCAGTAGCTTATTAAATTAAGTACTTCCTGGTATGGTTACTCTACTGGTAACTCCCCAAAAGAATCTGGATTGTGGTGAGGGAACAGAGAAAAAAGCTCATTTAGGACCTGCACTTACTGAGGGGGTAGGCCGCAGTATATCAGGGAGTAAACCTTCTGAGAATAAAAACAGCTGGAGCTTGTAGG
Organism: Perognathus longimembris pacificus; assembly: GCF_023159225.1. Classification (NCBI taxonomy): domain Eukaryota; kingdom Metazoa; phylum Chordata; class Mammalia; order Rodentia; family Heteromyidae; genus Perognathus; species Perognathus longimembris. The sequence goes on along the minus strand of NW_025961796.1, from coordinate 4,143 downwards.
TAATTACACCGGGGAAAGGATAATGTACTGGGAACTCCTCAGAAGAATCTGATTTGTGGTGAGGGGAGAGAGATAAAAGCTCATTTAGGAACGACATGAACATGCTGCGTACGTAGCTGTTTATCAGTAAATATCCCCACTGAGATTAAGAAAAGCAGTAGCTTAATAAATTAAGTACTTCCTTGTATGGTTACTGTACTGGTAACTCCCCAAAAGAATCTGGATTGTGGTGAGGGAACAGAGAATAAAGCTCATTTAGGACCTGCACTTACGAAGGGGGTAGGCATCTGTATATCAGGGAGTAACCCTTCTGAGAATAAAAACAGCTGGAGCTTGTAAAGGTAATTACACAGTGGAAAGGTTAATGTACTGGGAACTCCTCAGAAGAATCTGATTTGTGGTGAGGGGAGAGAGATAAAAGCTCATTTAGGAACGACATGAACATGCTGCGTTGGTAGCTGTTCATAAGTAAATATCTCCACTGAGATTAAGAAAAGCAGTAGCTTAATAAATTAAGTACTTCCTGGTATGGTTACTGTACTGGTAACTCCCAAAAGAATCTGGATTGTGGTGAGGGAACAGAGAAAAAAGCTCATTTAAGACCTGCACTTACGAAGGGGTTAGGCAGCTGTATATCAGGGAGTAAACCTTCTGAGAATAAAAACAGCTTTAGCTTGTTAAGGTAATTACACAGGGGAAAGGATAATGTACTGGGAACTCCTCTAAAGAATCTGATTTGTGGTGAGGGGAGAGAGATAAAAGCTCATTTAGGAACGACATGAACATGCTGCGTAGGTAGCTGTTTATCAGTAAATATCTCCACTGAGATTAAGAAAAGCAGTAGCTTAATAAATTAAGTACTTCCTGGTATGGTTACTGTACTGGTAACTCCCCAAAAGAATCTGGATTGTGGTGAGGGACCAGAGAAAAAACCTCATTTAGGACCTGCACTTACGAAGGGGGTAGACAGCTGTATATCAGGGAGTAAACCTTCTGAGAATAAAAACAGCTGGAGCTTGTTAAGGTAATTACACAGGGGAAAGGATAATGTACTGGGAACTCCTCAGAAGAATCTGATTTGTGGTGAGGGGAGAGAGATAAAAGCTCATTTAGGAACGACATGAACATGCTGCGTACGTAGCTGTTTATCAGTAAATATCTCCACTGAGATTAAGAAAAGCAGTAGCTTAATAAATTAAGTACTTCCTGGTAAGGATACTGTACTGGTAACTCCCCAAAAGAATCTGTATTGTGGTGAGGGAACAGAGAAAAAAGCTCATTTAGGACCTGCACTTACGAAGGGGGTAGGCAGCAGTATATCAGGGAGTAAATCTTCTGAGAATAAAAACAGCTGGAGCTTGTTAAGGTAATTATACAGGGGAAAGGATAATGTACTGGGAACTCCTCAGAAGGATCTGATTTGTGGTGAGGGGAGAGAGATAAAAGCTCATTTAAGAACGACATGAACATGCTGCGTACGTAGCTGTTTATCAGTAAATATCTCCACTGAGAATAAGAAAAGCAGTAGCTTAATAAATTAAGTACTTCCTGGTATGGTTACTGTACTGGTAACTCCCCAAAAGAATCTGGATTGTGGTGAGGGAAGAGAGAAAAGAGCTCATTTAGGACATGCACTTACGAAGGGGGTAGGCAGCTGTATATCAGGGAGTAAACCTTCTGAGAATAAAAACAGCTGGAGCTTGTTAAGGTAATTATACAGGCGAAAGGATAATGTACTGGGAACTCCTCAGAAGAATCTGATTTGTGGTGAGGAGAGAGATAAAAGCTCATTTAGTAACGACATGAACATGCTGGGTAGGTAGCTGTTTATCAGTAAATATCTCTACTGAGATTAAGAAAAGCAGTAGCTTATTAAATTAAGTACTTCCTGGTATGGTTACTCTACTGGTAACTCCCCAAAAGAATCTGGATTGTGGTGAGGGAACAGAGAAAAAAGCTCATTTAGGACCTGCACTTACTGAGGGGGTAGGCCGCAGTATATCAGGGAGTAAACCTTCTGAGAATAAAAACAGCTGGAGCTTGTTAAGGTAATTACACCGGGGAAAGGATAATGTACTGGGAACTCCTCAGAAGAATCTGATTTGTGGTGAGGGGAGAGAGATAAAAGATCATTTAGGAACGACATGAACATGCTGCGTACGTAGCTGTTTATCAGTAAATATCCCCACTGAGATTAAGAAAAGCAGTAGCTTAATAAATTAAGTACTTCCTTGTATGGTTACTGTACTGGTAACTCCCCAAAAGAATCTGGATTGTGGTGAGGGAACAGAGAATAAAGCTCATTTAGGACCTGCACTTACGAAGGGGGTTCGCAGCTGTATATCAGGGAGTAACCCTTCTGAGAATAAAAACAGCTGGAGCTTGTAAAGGTAATTACACAGGGGAAAGGTTAATGTACTGGGAACTCCTCAGAAGAATCTGATTTGTGGTGAGGGGAGAGAGATAAAAGCTCATTTAGGAACGACATGAACATGCTGCGTTGGTAGCTGTTCATCAGTAAATATCTCCACTGAGATTAAGAAAAGCAGTAGCTTAATAAATTAAGTACTTCCTGGTATGGTTACTGTACTGGTAACTCCCAAAAGAATCTGGATTGTGGTGAGGGAACAGAGAAAAAAGCTCATTTAGGACCTGCACTTACGAAGGGGGTAGGCAGCTGTATATCAGGGAGTAAACCTTCTGAGAATAAAAACAGCTTTAGCTTGTTAAGGTAATTACACAGGGGAACGGATAATGTACTGGGAACTCCTCTAAAGAATCTGATTTGTGGTGAGGGGAGAGAGATAAAAGCTCATTTAGGAACGACATGAAGATGCTGCGTAGGTAGCTGTTTATCAGTAAATATCTCCACTGAGATTAAGAAAAGCAGTAGCTTAATAAATTAAGTACTTCCTGGTATGGTTACTGTACTGGTAACTCCCAAAAGAATCTGGATTGTGGTGAGGGAACAGAGAAAAAACCTCATTTAGGACCTGCACTACGAAGGGGTAGACAGCTGTATATCAGGGAGTAAACCTTCTGAGAATAAAAACAGCTGGAGCTTGTTAAGGTAATTACACAGGGGAAAGGATAATGTACTGGGAACTCCTCAGAAGAATCTGATTTGTGGTGAGGGGAGAGAGATAAAAGCTCATTTAGGAACGACATGAACATGCTGCGTACGTAGCTGTTTATCAGTAAATATCTCCACTGAGATTAAGAAAAGCAGTAGCTTAATAAATTAAGTACTTCCTGGTAAGGATACTGTACTGGTAACTCCCCAAAAGAATCTGTATTGTGGTGAGGGAACAGAGAAAAAAGCTCATTTAGGACCTGCACTTACGAAGGGGGTAGGCAGCAGTATATCAGGGAGTAAACCTTCTGAGAATAAAAACAGCTGGAGCTTGTTAAGGTAATTATACAGGGGAAAGGATAATGTACTGGGAACTCCTCAGAAGGATCTGATTTATGGTGAGGGGAGAGAGATAAAAGCTCATTTAAGAACGACATGAACATGCTGCGTACGTAGCTGTTTATCAGTAAATATCTCCACTGAGAATAAGAAAAGCAGTAGCTTAATAAATTCAGTACTTCCTGGTATGGTTACTGTACTGGTATCTCCCCAAAAGAATCTGGATTGTGGTGAGGGAAGAGAGAAAAGAGCTCATTTAGGACCTGCACTTACGAAGGGGGTAGGCAGCTGTATATCAGGGAGTAAACATTCTGAGAATGAAAACAGCTGGAGCTTGTTAAGGTAATTACACAGGGGAAAGGATAATGTACTGGGAACTCCTCAGAAGAATCTGATTTGTGGTGAGGAGAGAGAGATAAAAGCTCATTTAGGAACGACATGAACATGCTGCGTAGGTACCTGTTTATCAGTAAATATCTCCACTGAGATTAAGAAAAGCAGTAGCTTAATAAATTAAGTACTTCCTGGTATGGATACTGTACTGGTAACTCCCCAAAAGAATCTGGATTGTGGTGAGGGAACAGAGAAAAAAGCTCATTTAGGACCTGCACTTACGAAGGTGTAGGCAGCAGTATATCAGGGAGTAAACCTTCTGAGAATAAAAACAGCTGGAGCTTGTTAAGGTAATTATACAGGGAAAGGATAATGTACTGGGAACTCCTCAGAAGTAA